>NC_142929.1:52118857-52316357 GCF_046866305.1 Octopus bimaculoides | reverse complement strand
TAGTAAGCTAATACTTTCCCCGCTGTCTATCTATCTCCCACGTTTGGGAGATAGACAGTATGGAAAATATGGAGCAGCTAGCAGCTCGTTTTGTTTTGTTAATTATGAGACAGAAAGGAAGAGGTAGATGGGAGTAAAGATCCCTGTAGGACTCACACACAGAGCAGGTGGAGTTGAATTATGTCTGCTAATCTTTTGTTTGAGCAGCTATAGAAAAACAACAATTGGTTTTGAATTGGCACGAGGCTAATTTGCGTAAATGGAGGGGAGGAAAATCGATTGACTTATAGGGCCTGGAGGGGATGGATGGGAGACAAGTACAGTGGATGGCGGACGAGATTTAAACTCATAAACGTAAAGCTCCGGATTAGATTAAATATATATATATAAAATAAAAGCTCTTAACCCCGGTTTAAATACGATCTCCACATCAGACGGAGTGTTTGTTCCAGGTATGCAGTTCGAGAAAAGGTACGTTATTTAATCTGTTTAAAAGAGTTGGTTATTTACATTTAACTGATTATCTATTTTTGTCTTTAGTCATTGTACTGCGACAAAGCTGGGGCGCCCCACTTTGTAAGGTTCAATTGAACACATCGATCTCAGTACTTATTTCTTTTAAAGTCTGGTTACTTGTTCTATCGGTCGCTTTTGCCGAACCGCAAGGGAACGGAGACGTCAAGCGATAATGGGGGTGGACACACACACACACACACTCGACGAGCTTCTAATTTCCGTCTGCCAAATCCACTCTCAAAGTTTTGTTCGGTCTAGGGGCCATATAGTAGAAAACACTTATAGGAGCCGCGCAGTAGGACTGAACCCAAGGCTACATAGTTGGGAGCCAAGTTTCTTAACCATACAGTCTCGCTCCTATACTGGGGTTGAGGGCAAAATAACAAAAATAAACACAAACTCGTCGTATATGAATGACATGAGTTCGGTGGACAAGGTTTATTTTCCTTCGAGCAGCTGATTATACATTTCATTACAGTTACGCACTTGTAACCAGGTTAAAGTTTAGTTAATATTTAACACAGCAAGTACGTGCCAACTGTGAATACATAGGGTGTCAACAGAATGTCTTCTTACGCGAGATAATATCTAAAAATATTCTGACAACAAAAACAAAGCTAATTTTAAATATGCATGTCTCTTTGTGTGTGTGTGTGTAAGCGAGAGACAGAAACAGATTGTGTGTGTCTGTCAGAGAGAGATTGTGTGTCTGCGTCTTTTATACTGTTTCAGTCAGTAAACTGCTGCCATGCTGGGGCACCACCTTGAACAAGACACTTAATTTCACGTTGTTCCAGTTCACCCAGCTGTAGAAATGAGTTGCGACGTCGCTGGTGCCCAGCTGTATCAGCCATTGCCTTCCCTTGGATAACATTGATGGCGTGGAGATAGGAGGCTGGTAAGCGTAGTCGACTGCTGGTCTTCCATAAACAACCTTGTCCGGACTTGTTCCTCGGAGGGTTACTTTCTAGGTGTAATCCCATGGTCATTCATGACCGAAGGGTTTTTTTTACCAATATATGTATGCATCTATATATATCTATACCTCGTGGGCATCGGTACCATTTTCCTCTTTCTCCGTTCTTCCATTCTCCGAACTTTCCATCTTTCCGACGAAGGGCTACGCCCGAAACGTCATGCACTGTCTCTTTCCTTTCCTGAGCGTCCAATAACACTATCCATATCACGTCCTCACTTTGTTGTTTTTTTGTTATTGTTTTTTTAACTTATATATATATATATATATATATATGCAATAAATGCATGTATATGTATGTATATATATATATATATATATATGCAATAAATGCATGTATATGTATGCATATGTATATAAATGCAATGAATGCATGTATATGTCTGCATATATATATATTTATATATGAATGCATGTATATATATGCATATGTATATATATGTGCATTTATATGTATGCTTATATATATATATGCATTTGTATGTATATATAAATGCATGTATTTGTATGCACATATATATATAATTGCATGTATATGTATGCATATATGCGCGTATAAATGCATGCATATATGTGCATATAAATGCATGTATATGTATGTATATATATATATATATATGTATACTAACTGATGTACCCGGTAATTCCCGGGAAAGCGGGGCTTATCCTTTGGTTCTGTTCTCATAATTGTTTCGCTAATCCAATAACAACAATACAAAGTATGTAGCCCTTAAAACAGTTTTTGTGCATTTACAGAGAATACCGAACTGTCTTACACAGGATCTAGTTTTTAAGAATTCCCAATAAGTTATGAATACCCAAATTGTGAAGTCAGTTATGAACCCAATAGTAAGAATTCAAATAAAGTAGCCCCAAAAAGGCTTAATGCGTTTCCAGAGTATATAGAACATAGGAAGAAATACTAATAAGGTATGTATACTAAGCATGTTACGTAATAACAGGCTAATCAGATATGAGATAATAACAATTCACAGTAAATAACTTTATTCAATGTAAATAACTGTGTTTCCAGAGAATAGTATCCACAGGGGTGCTAGTGATGGTATATTCGTGAATAAGTCACTGACCGAAATAAGTATATCTATTGTTTAGGAAAACACTATTTACTTGTTTAAGGGTTGTACTGGATAAATTTTGAAAATAATTCAAATACTAAGAAATAAGCATACTCAATTTCATTTTTACCAAATAATTTAGGAAAATGAATGGGTTATTTCCGTTGGCTATATATAAGAATCCTGTCCAGGGGCGAATGGATTATTTCCCTTGGTTTTTAAAATAAAATGTATTTTATATATATATATATATATATAAGATCCTTTCCAGGCGTCCTATTATCGATTTTTTTTTCAACAATCTGAGTATGCCATGCGGTTTCCAGACATGAGTTCTACTCACGTGTCAAGTTTCATCAAAATCGATAAAACGATAAAAATTCTACAAACACACCCACAGACAGAATTTTCCACATATGTAGTAAATGTAAATGCATGTATGCACATATATATAAATGCATGTATGTGTATGCATATATATATAAATGCATGTGTATATATATATATATATATATATATATATATGCTACCTGACGTACCCGGTAATTCCTGGGAAAACGGAGCTGATCCCTTGGTGCCTAATTCATAATTGTTTCGCTAATCCAGTAAGAACAAGACAAAGTATGTAGCCCTTAAAACAGTTTTTGTGCATTTATTGTGAATACCGAACTGTCATACATAGGAACTTGTTTTTAGGAATTCTCAATAAGTTATGAATATCCAAATTGTGAAGTCAGTTATGTAATAACATGAAATTAATTACCTGATAGTAAGAATTCAAATAAAGTAGCCCGAAAAGGGCTTCAATACCTTCCCAGAGTATATATAGAACTGAGAAAGAAATACTAATAAGGTATGTCTACTAAAATCGTTAAGCATGTTACGCAATAACAGGCTAATCAGATATGAGATAATAATTCAAAATAAATAACTCTGAAAAATGCTTTTGTGTTCACAGAGAACATACACACATACATGGTCTGATCAATAAGTATCCCGACTGTTGCTATAGTAACGAAGCTAAAGCACGCAGAGGAAAGCCGCTTGGTACAAGTTAACATTGATCGCAGCTGTGTATGTGCACTAAGTTGTAACGTTCTAGCTCACTTCCGCTGTTTACAGCAGTGCTTGGAAGGAAGGTGTGTAGTGTGTGATCGTCACATTGACCACGACAGAGAAAGTTGGGCAGAGAATCTACATCAAATTTTGCCAAAAACTTGGTGATACCTACTCAGAGGACTACACAAAGTTTTCAAAGTTATATATACACGTGCGTGAGTCGTCTAAGAGACCATAAGTCAAATAAAAGACTATATATATATATATATATACCTCCAGCATATGAGAGAAGCTATGTGCTCCCGGCTAGTATGCCTGAAGAGTCTAATTATACACCATAACCAGTAATAAACTTACTCTCCGAGTCCCGATATATAAAACTATAACTGGTCTATTACTCATATTGAAAGTGCTTGTTTTCTGACTTAGCTGATAATTGTGTGCGTTATGTGTGCACAGATATAGAAATAAATAGGCATATATATATATGTGTGTGTGAGTGTGCATTTTCTTTATTTCCTTAAGGTCATTGCCCTTTGTTTCACACATCTAGCATATTACTACTTGTTCTTTATTTGTCATTGATGTCGTATGAATTAGAGGTTAGTCAGTCAGGAGATTTTCTGGTAATAATAGTTATAGCGGCAGTTACGAAGCATGTTTGTATACAACAGATGAGGAGGACTCTTACAATTTCTGAATTTCTGTACAAACAATTTGTTTACAGTGATCAAATGTTTGTGCTTGTACATTAGCTCACTCCCTCCATCAAATCAGCATTGTCTGTACAGATGCATGATGTCAGAGCGACATGAAATGAAGTGTTTTGGTTAAGAACACCATGCACCGTTGGTCCAGGAATCGAATCCACGATCGAAAGGTTGTGAGTACAACACCCTAACCACTAGGTCACTCGGTTTTACACACACGCATACGCGCGCGCATGCACTGGAACTGACTCTCGAAGCACATATAAGGCTATACATCCCAAAAGGTTTTTTCAACCCAATATGTACATACTATTATATATAGATAGGTTTACATGTGCTTCGAGATCCACATTAAAAAAAAAATAAATTATTTCACCTTCTCTTGAAACGTTATACATTCTTACGACATCAACGAATATATACTATCACATATACACACATTTATACAGATATATGATGGTCTTACGAATAATTCTTCCGAACTTTACACATTTAAGATGCCGGAAAAGATGAAACAAACGGCACTGAATCGGTAATAGATACTGAAATAAATTACCTGGGAACAATTAGACAAATAAAACGTTTTGACAGGACTCATTAAATCAGTTAGACATTACAATGTACAGTTATTATATTTCAGATTACGTAAAGTAATGAAACATAATTTAGAAAACTCAAGTGAACATGAAATAATTATTTTCTGAAATGTTCCAGAAGAATTATGTCGAACGTATTTTACACACACGCCATTAAATACGTACCGATATTCAATGAATGTTTGTTTACATTTTCACTTTGAATTATTTCGGCTTTTAGACTGTGATGTATTAGGTAGACGTACATGCACACACACACAAACGTATGTATGTATGTATGTACATGATCTGATCAATAAATACCCGGACTGTTATAATAACGAAGCTAAAGCATGCGGAGGAAGGCCGCTTGGCACAGATTGACCTTGAACTCTGCTGTGCATGCGCACCAAGTTTTAACGGTCTTGCTCACTTCCGCTGTTTACGGCTTGGACGGAAGGTGTGTAGCATGTGATCGTCGCATTGACCACGACTGTGAAAGTTGAGCAGAGAATCTACATCAAATTTTTCCAAAAGCTTGGCGATACCTGCTCAGAGGCCTACACAGTTTTCAAAAGGTTTTCATCGTTCTTAACACAATCAAGGAGATCTTGTGCAACTGAAATCTGAGAGTCCTTTTGGTTAGGTGAAAGCAGACACGCGTCTCATACTCAAATCTTCAGTGATAATGGACTGAACTGAACCGTAACTAATCTGCAAGTCCTCTCATAACTCACCGATGGTGTTTCGATGATTTTCCCCACACATCTGCGATGTTTTTCTTAGTACTGTTGGTTACGGGTCTCCCAGAACGTTCGTCAATATCAACATTTTTTTCGGCTATCTTGGAAACATTTGCACCACCCATAGACTTGTGTGCGGCTCATACACTCCTCTCCATACACTTTCTGCAATTTTGCGTAGGCTTCTGAGCAGGTATCGCCACGACAACTTTCTCTGTCATGGCCAATGCGACGACCACACACTACACACCTTCCTTCCAAGCACTGCTGTAAACAGCGGAAGTGAGCCAGAACGTTAAAACTTAGTGCGCATGCACAGCAGGGTTCAAGGTCAATCTTTGTCGAGGCTTCATTCTGCATGCTTTAGCTTCGTTACTATGGCAACCGTTCGGATACTTATTGATCAAACCTCATATGTATGTATGTAGGTGGGTTGGTGGATATGTAGGTAGGAATGTATGCATATCACGTGCATGTATATATACACACGTGTATGTCTGTCTCACCTTTTCCCGATTGACAACCAGTGCTGGTTTGTTTGTGTCCCCGTAACATAACAGTTTGGCAAAAGAGGCCTATTAATATAAGTACAGACTATGAAATAAGCACTGGGGGAGGGGAGCATTTGTTCAACTAAAACCCGTCAAGGCCGCAGATCTATGACTGAAACAAGTAAAGATACACACACACACACATGCAGGCACATGTGCATGTTTATGTATATTGTATAGATAAGATAGATAACGACTGTATTGAGCTTACTATGAGGCATTTGTCACAGCTGTCAGACAAGTGTATTTGTTGATGCACTGACTACTGAAGCTGTGTATTGTAGTAATAAGGAAGGGAATAACTTTCATCGGCAGGTCCCAAACAATACAAGCGAGCCATTCATTACAACGAAGATACTGGTTAGTTGAAGAGTAGCTGGTACCTGAGCTAAATCTGATAGAGAGAAAACGAGAGAGAAAGAGAGTAGGTACAGTGGACAGTAAGTAATCGACAATGGGTACGTTTTCAGATTAAGTAGCTTGATTTTTGTTTGTTGTTAATTACAAATCGTCATTTTTATGTGCCAATCTGCAAACGCTCTATTTACATGTTTTAGTGTTTTTTTTTTCTTTTATATTTCATTTATTAAGGAAGTGAAATTAAAGGTATAAATAATGTAGTAAGGTTCCTTTTACTATTTTTCTTTACTAATTATATATACGTTGTTATTGTTTAGCATCAAGTTAGCCTTTAAAAGTTATGTTTAGTTTTCAGAAACAATGAATCATATATTCAAGAAAATTGGGTGTGATTTGAGAGTTAATTTGGCTGTTAGTTCCAGAAAGTCAAGCAAGTATATTAAGAGCTTCCTTCTCGTGTTAGATCATACATTCACGTTAGAAATTATTGGCGGAAAAACCTTATCTCACGCTGAATTTCAAAGTTAAAATCTGTCGTGATCGAAGCCAGTTAGGCACTTGAATGTATAATTTCGGCCGAAAGAAAGAATAAAATAAATGAAATGTGACCGTGTGTCTAACTTAGAAATTAAGAAGTAAAATTAATTTCATGTTTTTTATGCTTTAAGCAGTTTTTTTTTAGTAAATATGAGAGATTTATACTTGCATTTCATTATGCATATACACATTTACGAATATGTGTCTTCCTATGTATGTATCTGACATATCCATCTCTCTCACTCACTCACTCACTCACTCACGCACGCACGCACGCACACTCACTCACTCACTCACTCACTCACTCACGAAAGAATATCGTTTTTGTGGGCTTTTGTCTGTGTTACAATGTTTTGGATTAATTTGTGTGTGAATGTGTCGTCTTGTTTCATATGTGGTCATCCTGTAGTAATCGTGTTCTGAATAGTGTTGTCTTTATTGCAGGTGTGTATATTGGTCAGTGCAAACGTACCTTGGCTATAATTCCGTAACCACGCCGAGCATTAGAAAAATCGAGCTTTTTCATTACATAGTATCTCTATCGCACGCACTCTCTCATTTTGTACTTGTTTGTGATTTTATTGAAGTTATCTCCTTTGCTTTTTCAATTTTAAGCACGTTCCAAAGGGAGATTTTATCTACTAATTGCATAGATAATTGCAGTTAATCGTTTTTCAGTTCCATATATTACATATTTATGACTACCATGTTATGATTTATCTGTATGAAACTGAATACTCATTCCCTGTGTATGAACTGCAGTTAAGAACATTCTGTTAAACTTCTTGTTAGAAGTATAGATATCATCATCGTCTAACGTCCATTTTCCATGCTGGCATGGAGTGGACGGTGTGACCAGGGCTGATAAGGCCAAGGGGATCTTTGTGATTTGACGGGCAACACTTGTTTTCTTAACGAAACACTTTCAAACTTGGGACACTGGTAGAATGTGTCTGTCATACAAAACAACTTTTTCTCTTAGCCTTCTTAACAAAAAATTGTACATCGCAAGTTATTTCATGTTAAAGTTGTTGTATTTCTGTAATTTCAACCAATCACTGACGTCTATTCAACTGAATACAGTCAGCGCTCTTTCGTAAACAATCATTTTTGGCCGGTCATAAAAATGTTATTCCCTGTGACATATTTCATCCGGTTTAATCGTAATTTATACGCATATATTGTTTATATAATAAATTACGCTGTACGTATCTGTGTGTGTATATTTTTGCCATAACCTCACTCATAACCCTAACCCTAACTCTAACCCTAACTCTAAAACCCGAACCCTAACCCTAAACTAGAGTTTGATTTGAAGAAGATTTGGCTGCTATATCTAGAAAATGAAGCACTTGGTGGAGGTGCATTAATAATTGTGGTAGCTCCAATAACAAGTGCAGGCAATATTCAAGTATTTTTATGGCTTTTTCCCCTTTGTTTACGAACAGTCTAGTTAATCGGAAATGTCAGAACTAACGGGGATTAATACCATATACACCGTCACAGCAGTAACTGTATTCAACTGAATAGACGTCAGTGATTAGTTGAAATTATCGAAATAAGACAATTTTTAACGTGAAATAACTTCGAATACAAAATTTATTATCTGTTCTATACCACAAAATATACAAGTATATGAAGTTTGAAAGTGTTTCGGTACCAAAAACACTACATAAAAAAATGTTGCCCGTCAAATCATAAAGGTCCGGCCAAGAGGTACACCAGGCTCCATTGTCTGTTCTAGCATGGTTTCTATGGCTGGATGCCTTTCTGTTGATATTTAGTCGCACGCGCACGCGCACTATATTCTATATATTCCTTAGACAGACTAAAAATACATTTCTTGTCTGTCTTGATTGTGCATGTTGCACTTATGAGATGCATTTATAGTTTGATGTCATGTATTACTGAATATCGAAAATTATGTAGCCAATGAAATAAAGGCATTCAAAGTTTCACTCCATCTACCAAATCCACTCACAATGCTTTGGTCAGCCCGGGTGAAATAGTAGAAGACACTGAGACACTTGTCCAAGATACCACATATTAGGACTGAACCATGTGGTTGGGAAACAAACTTATCACATATCCATACTTGTGTTTTATTTATGTATATACATGCATGTGTGTGTGTGTGTGCGTGTATATCATCATCATCATTTAATGTCCGTTTTTCATACTGGCATGGGTTGGACGGTTTGACTGAGGTCTGGGGAGCTATCAGCTGCACCAGGCTCCAGTCTGATCTGGCAGTATTTCTACAGCTGGATGCCCTTCCTAATGCCAACCACTCCAAGAGTAGGTGCTTTTTATGTGTCACTGGCACAGGAGCCAGTCAGGGGGACCTGGCATCGAACACGTTCAGATAGTGCTTTTTACATGCCACCAGCACGGGGGCCACTCAGGAGGTACTGCATCGGCAATGTTCAGATGGTGCTTTTTATGTGCCACTGGCACAAGAGCCATTCATGGGGTACTGGCATTGACCACGTTTGGATGGTGCTTCTTATGTGCCACTGGCATGGGAGCCAGCCAGGCAGATCTGACATCAACCATGTTCGGATGGTGCTTTTTATGTGCCACCAGCACGAGAGCCAGTCAGGTGGCACTGGCCACAGCTATGACATTGGTTTTACTTTACTCAACAAGTCTTAAGCATTTCATATCGCCCGACGCATTAGGAGTACTCTTAACTGGGCTGGACATGCTTGGTTGTGATCTCACTTTAGCCGAGTCTTCTGTCATTAGCCGAGTCTACTGTCATTACCTCTGTGAGACCCAATGTTCGAAGGTCATGCTTCACCACATCATCCCATGTCTTCCTAGGTCTACCTCTTCTACAGGTTCCTTCCACAGTTAGGGAGTGGCACTTCCTCACACAGCTGTCCTCATCCATTCATAGCATCACCATACCAGCACAATCATCTCTCTTGCATCCCACATTTGATGCTTCTTATGCCCAACTTTTCTCTCAGGGCGCTTACACTCTGCCATGTGTGCACACTGACATTACACATCCAGTGGATCATACTTGCTTCATTTCTTTCAAGCTTATGCATGTCCTCAGCAGTCACAGCCCATGTTTCACTTCTATTTGGAATTCTTCACTTTACTCGTTGCCAACTCTCACCTTACTGACAGCATCCCTGTATAGGGCTTGAACAGCTCTTATCAACCACTCATCTATCCCCAGTTTCTGTATTGACTACCAGATAAGGGTATGGGGGACCCTGTGAAAGGCTTTCTCCAAGTCAACAAAAGCCAAGTACAGTGGTTTATCTTTGGCTAGATATTTCTCCTGCAGTTGCCTTACCAGAAATATAGCATCAGTGGTGCTTCTGCCTAGCACAAAACCAAACTGCATCTCATCCCTCCCTAATTAGTTGGGCTATGACCCTCTCTGTGACTTTCATCACCTGATCTAACAATTTGATACCCCTATAGTTATTTCTATCTAAAGCATCATCTTTACCCTTGTAGCAGTTGACTATGGTGCTGCTTCACCAGTCATTGGGTATGACTACTTCATGAACTACCTGATTTACTATGTGGGTGACAAGACCATAACCCACACCACCCGATAAGCATCTCAGCGATTATTCCTGATGGGTCTGGTGCTTTCCCTGTCTTCATATCCTTAATTGCTTTATCTACCAGGGGACTGTCCTTTTGGGTAGCTGGTCCTTCAATTGGGTAAACCTTTAGCAGGTTCTCCTCTTCCCATTCATTCTCCACATTCAGCAGTCTTCCATAATGGCATCTCCAAGCCTCTTTCTTTGCAGAATCATTAAACGCAAGGGCACCATCATCCATGTGGACACATTTCTCTCCTATGACATCATGGTTTCCTCTCACACATTGTCTTGCAATCGGAAATACTTCAGTTCTTTGGTCCTCATATCGCTGAACATTGACAAACTTCTTTTCTGCTACTCCTTTGGCTGTATATACCTGTCTCTTAGCTTCCCTTTTGGCTATCCTATACATTCTCCTGCTACGCCCACTCTTCCAGGCCTGTTTCTTTGCTCTAATGGCCCTATCTACAGTATTGTTCCACCACCATGTTACCCTAGGTCTGGAAGGGACTTTGCACCAGCCACAGATTTGATCTGTGGCACTCAGCAAGCTGTCTTGCAGGAATTCCCAGCTGCCTTCTATGTCACAGGACTATAACTCTTCTTCCCTATCATCAAATTTCTCAGTAAGGATATTCCTAAATCTCTGACCATGTGAAGGGTTCTTAAGCTGCTTTTCCAGATTGCTCTGCTTTTTGGCATCCTTCTGGCCTCGAGTCTAAGGTCACTAACAACTAGTCTACTTTGGGGGGTACATTCTTCACCAGGGAGGGTTTTTGTGTGTATATATATATATATATAAATAATTAAATGAAGCAGCTACTTAGCAGAGTTTCACCAAAAAGGAAAACAATAATTGTCATTAAATATGACTGAGGCTGTTAGAACACCTACACTGTGTGTGTGTGTGTGTGTGTATGTGGAAAAAACCAACAATACCATGTGTCTTTTTGTGTTGATGTATGGGTAGAGGAAAATACTATAAAGGTTACTTTCCATGCATTTGCTATTTTACCCTCGTTCTGGTCTAATGACCCTCCATATTTGTTTTTGTTCAGTTTCCTTGTATGTCTCCACTGTCCTGTTTTTGTTCCCAACTTTGACCCTTCATAAATCCCATATTTTATTTTGGTATTTATGGGAGCAATTGCCTTCGAAGATTCATATTGTTCAATGCTCGGAATGAGGAGTAGATAGGCAACCGACAAGGGATGAAGGGCCGTTCTTTATATTACTTGTCCTGTTTTCCATTTGTTTGTCTTGTTGTTTGCATATTGAACTCATTTGTTTTTGTATTTCATGTTGTTTACTGTTTGTAACATCCTGTACCCATATATGCATGTGTGTATGTGTATATATATATATATATATATATATGATAATCTCAGATATATAACATAGTAAATTTGATAGACTAAATTAACTGAGATTATCCTTGCAATTAAGAAACAAAATCCCTGCAAGTAAGGGAAACAACTCCAACAATTTCAGATAATTGAAATTTATGAAAAATAAAGTCGATGTAAATTCAGTGAAGTTTCCAACTTACTGAATGTTACATATGTGGAACTGTATATATTTAGATATCCTGCAGTAGCCACCTAAGAAATCTTTCTGAGGGAGATTTTGCTTTCCAATTGTTTAGATAATCTCATCATCACCATCATCATTGTTTTACTTTCCACTTATCCATACTCACATAGGTCAAATTTTCAATGGCCAGATGGCCTACTTGCTGCCAACTAATATTTCCCTTTGGTCAGACTTGTTTTCACAGAAGTTTGTGAGAGAAACCACTTGTATGACAATGATGCTTGTTTTACAACTATCATACAAAGTCCTGGCAAGGAAACAGTAACACATGGACACACATACATATGCATTCATAATCACACACACACACACACACACACACGTATGTACATATGATAGGCTTCTTTCAGCTTCTGTCCATCAAAGTCACTCACATAGCTTGGTGCTATAGTAAAAGACATTTGCCCAAGGTGCCACACAGTGGGACTGAACCCAAAACCAACGTGGTTGGGAAGCAAGTTTCTTACCACGAAGCCACACCTGTCAGTTGATAGGAATTTTTTCAAGTCACTATATTACACATATTAGACCCTATAATACTTCTATTTATTATGCAGAATGTACCTATGATGTATTTTCCATCAGCTATTTTGTTGATGCTTAGAAGCCTTTTGTGCCATTCAATCACTCATCCTCTATAGCTAAAGGAAGAATTTGCTGTTTCCTTTTGTCCTCAAATACATGAACTGTCATTTGACATTTGTATTTGATTTTCATTCTAAACCTATTTAGGCTTTCCTGCAGTATAAAAATAGGTCATTTAACAGAGAGTGTAATTAATATTGTGCTTAAAGGGCAAGTGTAAATAACAGGGTTAGAAAAATCTATGAATGATTTTTTTCAGGGTATCTAGATTCATATCTCACCATTGGGCTGTTTAACTGGATATAGGCGCAGGAGTGGCTGTGTGGTAAGTAGCTTGCTTACCAACCACATGGTTCTGAGTTCAGTCCCACTGCGTAGCATCTTGGACAAGTGTCTTCTACTATAGCCTCGGGCTGACCAAAGCCTTGTGAGTGGATTTGGTAGACGGAAACTGAAAGAAGCCCGTCGTATGTATGTATATATATATATATGTGTGTGTTTGTGTGTCTGTGTTTGTCCCCCTAGAATTGCTTGACAAACGATGCTGGTGTGTTTATGTCCCCGTAACTTAGCGGTTCGGCAAAAGAAACCGATAGGATAAGTACTAGGCTTACAAAGAATAAGTCCCGGGGTCGATTTGCTTGACTAAAGGCGGTGCTCCAGCATGGCCGCAGTCAAATGACTGAAACAAGTAAAAGAGAGTAAAGAGATTATAAGAGAAATCAGATGTAGTGTGCAAGAATGTAGAACTGCACTGGTATGGATATGTGATGCATACGGATGAGGATATTTGAATAAAGAAATGCCAGTAACTTAATGCGAATAGAGCTTGCAACAGAAGGTGACCCAAGAAGACATGAGATGACAGGGTGAAGGCTGATCTCAGGACCTTAGACCTCACATAGGAGAGAAGAAAGAGCTTGTATGACAGGTGGTATGTGATTCTTTAGAAGACTTGTGTACTTCAGCAAAAAAAAAAAAAAAAAAAAAAGTTTCTGGAAGTACAAGGTATAGGACTGGGTCTCATACCTAGTTTCCTATAAGACATTCCCATCATCTTTCATCTCTCTGATGGCACTATTCTGCTGCTGTAATTAAATATAAGCAGAATTGCATACTTCACCAGCTTTTACCTGATACCACTTATCTTTCTTACTACCTGGTCTGTCTGTCTGTCATTCTTAATATTATTCTTTCCACCCACATTTTACATTGACCACTCCCTGAGTGCTCAATTATCTCCTCTACCTCTATATGTCTCTCTATCTCCCCATTCACTATATTTGCTCCACACTCTTATAACTTACCCAACCATGTGTCATCTCTTTCTCCCTTCATCTCTCTCTCCTTGTCTCTCATATGGAAGAATGTGCAAGGATGAAAGACAAGGAGAGAGAGATGAAGAGAGAAAGAGATGACACATGGTTGGGTAAGCCTTGTGAGATGAATTTGGTAGATGGAAACTGAAAGAAGCCTGTTGTATATGTATATATTTGTGTGTGTTTATATTTCCTTGTCTTGGCATCATGGGATAGTTGGAAATGCTAATCACTGCCATTAATTTCTAATATTCTGCAACTAGTGAGGGTTGTTAACAGGAAAGGCATCCAGGCTTAGAAAATCAGCTTACCCATGCAAGCCTGGAAAAGTGGATGTGAAAATGATGACGATAATATTGTGTGTATGTTCTACTGCCATCTGTTAAATTTTCTATGGTTTGAAGTGAAAATATGGTTTGTAGCAAGAGTCAGAGATTGAAAGATTTGATGTTTAAAAGTGGGCAGTGGTGTGATTCTGTATGAGGACCATTACCTGTACCTACTCATGTAACCTATTTACAAGTAGCTCAGCTGAGCCAATTGAGAGCTTAATGTCTTAGTCTGTATACACAATGCAGTGCTTAGTAGCACAACATGGAATCCAGGATTCTTTGATTAGCAGCTCAGTCCTGTATTGATTCAATCAGCTGTAACTATTAGAATAATATATAATTGGTATTTAATTCAGGATAATCGGTTTCTCTTTTGTATTGCTAAGTAAATTCATCTGTCTGATGGAATAATGTTTGGACTGTTCTCGTTAACCCCTTTTTTCCTGAAATGGATTGATCTTTCATTATGTACAGTCTTTTATTGTGTGTTTGCCAAAGATTGGCAAAACAATGCAAGTTAATTGAATCCAACAAAAAGGTTTGTCCAACAATCTTTAGGAATCATTAACACACACACACACACTAATACTCATGTACACGCATGCAGAAATCAATACTGAGGAGTTGTTATATTTGTTTTGTAATGTGTACCAAATGACTTCATCATGAGCTACTTAAGGTATACTGTGTGTGTGTGTATGTGTGCATGCACAGACGTCCTGTTGTACAAACTCACACATTAAAAAAAATACGACATACATGCCAGTAAAGTTACAGTGAATAGGCAGAAATATTACAAGGATGGTACTTATTTTATCAACCCCAAAAGGATGAAAGGCAAAGTCGACCTCGGCAGAATGTGAACTCAGAACATAAAGTCAGACAAAATGCTTAGCAGCATTTTGCCTGGTGCGGCAATGTTTCTGTTGTTAGTTCACTGCCTTAAATGTTGTTCATTTATGTTTAAGTACAGGTAGGTTTTCATCCTGTATACATCATTCATTTTTCTGTTTTACATCATACCTCCATGCTAGTATTACCATCTAAAAGCATTTGCTGTAGAACTTTCACAAGAATTTATATGATATATTATTCAATAATGAATTATATTGATTGCTATGAACTTCTAGCTTAGAGTAAGCAGTTGTTCAGAAACAAAGAGATTTAGTTGTTGGTGGGATGGTCATCACTAGAATTGGCAATAATCAATATATTATATGTACTATAATCACATCACACCTATATATGATATAGTGAACTTTGTTAACTAAAAGGTACATTCCTGGAAAATAGAGGATGACTCAGTTTTTGGTTCTTAATTGTAGTCATGTAACTTTACCCTAGAGAAGCGTGGCCATCATACAATCTCCATTTTCATTCTCCTTTAAGCCTTGAAGTCTTTCACTATATAAGAAATGCCATGTGTGGTATTGGTTTCAAATGTGGGCACAAGGCCAGCAATTTCAGGGATGGGTGTAAGTTGATTACATCGATCCCAGTGCTTAACTACTTATTTTGTCAACCACAAAAGGATGAAAGGCGAAGTCATCCCAGCAGTATTTGAACTCAGAATGTAAAGTTGGAAGAAATGCTGCTCAGCAGTTTTCAGGCAGGTAACAATATTGTCAGTTCACTGCCTCCTATGTGTAATATATTAACTTAAATATGCTGATTTGTGTGTGTGTGTATGTTTGAGAGACAGACAAAGGGAGATTTATATATCTTTTGCTTTCATCTTTTACTTGTTTCAGTTTATGAACTGTGGCCATACTGGAACACTGCTTTGAAGGGTTTAATCAAACAAATCAACCCCAGTACTTATTTTTAAGCCTGATAATTATTTTATTGGTTTCTTTTTGCTGAACTACTAAATCATAGAGGCATAAACAAACCAACATCTGTTGTCAAGTGGTGAAAGGGGACAGACCACATACATATATAATTATATGCATGCGTGTGCACACACACACACATACGTATATATATATATATATATATATATATATATATATATGTATATATATATAGCATTCAATGACAATATGAGTCTTCAAAGACAGTTGCTCCCATAACTTCCAATATATATATATATATATATATATATATATATATATATACAGTGCATAAGGTATTTGAGGACATACCTTTTTTGTCATTGCTGCATTTTTTGCTAACTCTGTATAATCTTTGTTTCAGAAAATAATAATGCCAGACCATCAGCTTACTCAAGAAATGAAGAGGCATGTTGTTATTGTGGTTATAAAGGCTGTGCATAGTGATTTAGAAATATCTCGATTTTTAAAAGTTGTCAGTTCTTTCGTCTACAAAGTTTGTAAGGAGCTAGAGATTGAAGCTGGAAACATATCACCAGTATCAAAGCATAAAAGTGTTCTAAATGCTCTGAAATCATTGAGACACCTGAATTTATCCAGCAAGTTCAACAGACCATTGATTATAATCCCAGAAAGTCCATGAGGTCAATTGCAAAAGATCTCCATGTGTCAGAAGGAACAGTCAGAAATATTGTCCTTGAAGACATCAGATATAAGTCTTACATGATGAGGAAATTTGTCAGAAAAAGCAAAATAAAATCACTACATCAGATCTAAAAAGCTCTTAAACAAACTGAAAAATCCAGCAGAAGAAGATTTGATTTGGTTTTTCTCAAATGAGTAAAACTTCACCCAGTAAACAGAAGAAATGAGAGATGGTTATGTGCAGACCCTTCTGAAGTTCCAAATGTTATGCATACAAAATTTCCTGCAACTATCATGGTTTTAGGGGTTGTCAGCAATGAAGGACATGTGATGCCTCCTTACTTCTTTCCACAAGGTCTTAGAGTTAACTCTGCCGCCTACATTGAGGTCCTGGAAATAATTGTTATACCCTGGATAGACAGTGTATGCAATGGAAGGCTATATGTGTTTCAGTAAGACTCTGCACTATCACATATGGCTCTAGTAACACAGGAATGAATGGCTGAAAATTTTCATGATCACATAACCCCTAACATTTGGCCTCCTAATTCCCCAAAGCTCAAGCCATTGGACTATTACATGTGGAGTGTTGTTGAGAGAGAGGTCAATGAACATGCCCAAAACACCAAAGATTCTATGAAAGCTGCCATAGTCAGAGTAATGTCCAAAATGAACCAGGACCATTTGATTCAAGCATGTAGATGATTTAGATATCATATAGAAGCAGTTGTTGAAGCTGAAGGTGGCTTTATTGAATAACATTATAGAAAAGAAGGTTTATTTTTATCCTCATAGCATTTTTTGAGAAATAAAGTTATTATCTGTTATTATATATCTGCTTTTTTTTTATAGACATAAATCTGTCCTCAAATATCTTACACACCCTTTCATCCTTTCAGGGTTGGTAAAATAAGTACCAGTTGAGTATTGGAATCAATGTAATTGATTTACCCACTCCCCCAAAATTTCAGGCCTTGTGTCTATAGTAGAAAGGTTTATTATTATTATTAAGGTGGTGAGCTGGCAGAATTGTTAGCATGCTGGACGAAATGCTTAGCAGTATTTTGTTTGCTGCTACATTCCGAGTTCAAATTCCGCCGAGGTTGACTTTGCCTTTCATCCTTTTGGGGTTGATAAATTAAGTACCAGTGAAACACTGGTATCAATGTAATTAACTAGTCCCCTCCTCCCAAATTTCAGGCCTTGTGCCTTTAGTAGAAATGATTATTATCATTATTATTGAGTGAGAGAGCAGCACATGCCATCAAAGTGACACTGGGGTACACTATATGAAACCCAATATACCCAGTATGACTACTCGTCTGATAAGGGTACACCAGGCACATACATCACAATCATATGTGCACAACATGGTGATCTTATATCAAGTTAAACAATGCATGACCTTGCAGGTGGCGTCCAGTTAGAATTTTCTTCTGGTTGAGTAGCCCATTCCACTCAAAAGGTTCCTTAAATAAGGGTTCTTTAAGGGTTTTGAACAAAATACCCATGTTTCCAGAGGCGAATTATTCAAATTCCAAAGAATTCCTCTCAACACATGGCTACAATGCTCCCCCACTACTTCTGCTCATGATCAGAGATGCACATATCATCAGCCACTAAGGAACATGCTCAAGCAGTTTAGGTCAAAAAACTGACAAGCAAATCTGTGATATTGAACAGAATATTTGCTGTAGCTCATTTTTTATACCAAGATAAAACATGTTCATGATAACACTTCCAACCATTTTCTTTATGTTCTGGGTTCAAATTCTGTCATGGTCAACTTTACCTTTCATCCTTTCAGGGTCGATAAAATAAGTACTGGGATGAATGTAATCAACTAACTCCCTCCTCTAAATTTCAAGCCTTGTGCATATAGCAGAAAAGATTATTATTATTATTATCATCATCATCATCATTTTATTTTGCGCTTATTCTCAGTGTGAATAATTAGTTTTTAATTTAAAAAACTTTAACTTTCAAATACATCATTCAGTTTATGAACTTGTTCCTGTTCATAAACATCTGTGATATATTTGGTAACAGATGCTAAACTTATTTGATTACCAAATGGCTTAATAGCTCACAAATACAAACTGTCTACCATGATCAAGTTGTTTTAAATATAGTATTTGACATTTTTTTTTATGCATACTTTTTAAGGTTTGCATTTGAACAGTTCTAGTCATTGTTTTCATTGTTTCATTATATATCACCAAAATTAATAGCCTTTTATTGTTATCAATGTTTTCACTCTTAACTTCAAGGAAACATAATGAGATTGAGTAACAACAACAACAGCAATAATAATGATGATAATAATAATAATAATAATAATCCTTGCTGCTATAGGTACAAGGCATGGACTTTTGTGGGGAGGGGGATAATTGATCACATTGACCCCAGTACTTGACTGGTACTTAATTTATCAACCCCAAAAGGATGAAAAGCAAAAGTTGACCCCAGCGGAATTTGAACTCAGAATGTAGCAACAGACGAAATACCACTAAGCATTTCACCTGGCATGCTAACAATTCTGCCAGCTCACTGCCTTAATAATAATCTATTCTGTTAAATGCACAAGACCTGAAATTTTGGATGAGGGGGCTAGCTGATTAACTAAACCACAGTGCTCAACTGGTATTTACTTTATTGATTCCAAAAGGATGAAAGGCAATGTTAACCTCAGTAGCATTTAAGCTCAGAATGTAATGAGCTGGAAGAATTGCTGCTAAGCATTTCGTTCATTGCAGTAATGGTTTGGCCAGTACACCACCTTAATACTATTACTACTACTAATAATAATAACAATAATAGTTTCAAATTTTGCTACAAGGGCAGCAGTTTTGGGGCAGGGGATGATTTGATTACATCGACCCCAGTGTTCAACTGGTACTTTAACTTATTGATCCTGAAAGGATGAAAGGCAAAGTTGACCGCAATAGAATTTGAACTCGGGATGTAGTGACAGACAAAATGCTGCCAAGCATTTTGCCTGATGTGCTATAGGTTTTGCCAACTTGCCACTTTTTTTAATAACTATTTCTACTATAGGCACAAAGCCTGACATCTGTGGGGAGGGAGCTGGTCATTTATATTGACCTCAGTGACAATAGGTACTTATTTCATCATCTCCAAAAGGATAAAAGGCAGTTGACCTGAGTGGAATTTGAACTCAGATCATAAAAGCAGATGAAATAGCCACTAAGTATTTTATCTGACATGTTATCAATTCTACCAGCTTGCTGCCTTAATAATGATGATTTCAAATTGTGGCATATAGCCAGCTGTTTCAGGGAAGGGTTAATTGTGACCCCTGAAAGGATGAAAAGCAAAGCTGACCTTGGCAGAAGTTGAACTTAAAACATATAGACAGAAGAAATGCCGTTAAATATTTTGCTTGGCGTGCTAACAATTCTGCCAGCTCACCACCTTCTTAATAATAATAATAATAATAACAACAACAACAACAACAACAGCAACAGCAACAACAACAACAATCCTTTCTACTGTAGGCATGAAGCCTAAAATTTTGGGGTAGGGGACTAGTTGATTACATCGACACCAGTGTCTCACTGGTACTTAATTTATTGACCCCGAAAGGATGAAAGACAAACTCAACCTTGGCGAAATTGAACTCAGAATGTAGTGGTGTACTAATGATTCTGCCAACTCACCGCCTTAATAATAATGATAAACTTTGCTATAGGTACAAGGCCTGAAATTGGGGGACGGGACTAGTTGACTATATCGACACCAGTGTTTCACTGGTATTTAATTTATTGACCCTGAAAGGATGAAAGGCAATGTTGACCTTGGCATAATTTGAACTCAGAACATAGCGACAGGCAAAATGTTGCTATGCAATTTGCCCGTTATGCTAACGATTCTGCCAGCTCACCTCCTTAATAATGATAACAATAATAATAATGGTTTCAAATTTTACCACAAGGGCAGCCATTTTGGGGGAAGGGATGAGTCAATTACAACTACTCCAGTATTTCACTGGTAATTTATCAACCCCTAAAGGATGAAAAGCAAAGTTAACCTCAGTAGAGTTTGAACTCAGAACATAGTGGCAGATGAAATACCGCTTAGCATTTCACCCGGCGTAGTAGTAGTAATAATAATAATAATAATGGTTTCAAATTTTGACACAAAGCCAGCAATTTCAAGGGAGGGCATAAGTCAATTACATCAACTCCAGGATTCAAATGGTACTTATCTTATTGACCCCCAAGGGGATGAAAGGTAAAGTTGACCATGGTATAATTTGAACTCAGAACATAAAGACAGATAAAATGCTGGCACTAACAATTCTGCCAGCTCACCAGTCATAACAACAACAACATTAACAACAAATTTCTAGTTCAGATATTGATCTATTAAAATGATTCATGTTTTAGGTTGAAAGGTATCACAATACATGACAGTAAATCAAGAAAATAGTAGTAGTGATAGTTGATTAGATTTTTCAGTTTCTAATGTAAGTTATAACATCTGTTATTTTAAACAGCTTTGTGTTTTAAACTACTATTATAAAAAATACTGCCACTTATTTGCTTTTGGTCCAATTTTGAGAAACTTTTTTTTTTCTTTGGCTGCTGCTGATACTACTACTACTACTACTACTACTACTACTACTACTACTACTACTACTACTACTACTGTCACAAATTACACCCTGTCATTAATCATAAAAAAGAATCAAATTGGATTATATAGTCCAAGATAACTATTCTAGAAATAATATAAATAAAGGAAAGACTGCATTGGTAATGGCACCTTAAGTTTTGAGTGTTTAATATTGAATTTTATCTACTCCCTTCAACTTATTGGGTAAGCCTACTTCTAAAATTGCATTGGTCTTTTATTCTCTGTACTATAAGCTTTTGCATCAATTTTTGCTATAATTGTATCGTTTCTAAATTACTCTTCTTTCAAACATTTTCCCCTTTAATAGATTCAGTAATAAGGACCAGGTTATTATTGCATAAAACTTCCTTGGAGCAAAGGAACCTTATAAAAAAGATGTCGGCCAAGAACAGAACTTTGGTGGACATCCACTTGAGCATTTTATTAATTTCCCAGCCTTTCGCTCATGACTTCAGTTGGTTTTATAAAGCTATTTTTGACACTCATAACTTTTTCAGTAGCTGCCAAATTATGGAATTCAAGACCCTGTATAATCCTTCAGTATATAGATGCAGGTGTGGCTGTGTGGTAAAAAGCTTGCTTTCCAACCACAAGATTTTGGGTTCAGTCTCACTGCATGGCGCCTTGGGCAAGTGTCTTTTACCATATCCTCGGACTGACCAAAGCTTTGTCAGTGGATTTTGTAAATGGAAACTCAAAGAAGCCTGTCGTGTGTGTGTGTGTGTGTGTGTGTGTGTGTGTGTGTGTGCGTGTGTGTGTGTGCACGTGCGTGTGTGTGTGTATGTATATATCTTTGTGCATATGTCTTTGTTTGTTTCTCCCCACCACTGCTTGGCAATCAGTGTTGGTGTGTTTATGTCCACTAACTTAGCAGTTCAGCAAAAGAGATCAATAGAATAAATACTAGGCTTTTAAAAATAATTCCTGGAGTCGATTTGTTCAACTAAAAAAAAAGCCCTTCAAGGTGGTGCCCCAGCATGGCTGTACTCAAATAACTGAAACAAGTAAAAGATAAAAGATACATGTTGTTAATGTTAAGCTCTTGGTTATCAATTCTGAGTGAATAATGATGTTTTTACATTGTCAAGCCAATTCACAACAGAACTAAATCCTCAGCAATGAGATTTCCACATTTACTTTGTGTGTGTGTGTATATTTATGGCCTAGCTAAAACTTCTTAGCAAATCACTTGTGTGCTCTGGCTCTAATTTATAGTCAGGACCATTTTATTTTAACATACATTACTAATATATTTGGAAAAATATATACTTCAAAACTCAATCCAGTTATGAAGATCAATGATTGATAAATACTGTTGATTAAGGCAAGTCAAGCTAAATGTTAACATTTGATGTTTGACTCTTATCACAGCAGTGCAAGTTATTTCATACATTTGCTATAAATTAATTAGTTGAAAGAACACAGGAAGAATGAAATATTTTCCTTTCAGATGCATTAATGTATACATTAACTTTTGAATTTCAGTAACATTTTTCTTGGGTGGTAAGGTGAGTCCCACAACTTACTGAATTGGAGAAGTGCCACTGCAGTACTTGTACAAGCTAGCAGAACTCATCTGTCTCCATTCAACTTGATAAATGGTAGAACCTCTGCAGGAGTTCAATCCAGTACTGCAAGCTGATAAAATACTCATCAATTTTATTACTTCTATTGCAACAGTCAGTTGTATTCGGTGTTAGTTATTTAAGGTTCCTTGAGATACAAGCTTGTAACTTGTTTTGGGAGGCATGTGGTGGGGGCATAAGGGATGCATATCCCAAGGCCTCAAAAGTGAACCTAGGAGGGGACAACCATTAATGATGGGGAATTTAATATATCCATCCAACCATATGTAACACCATATTTAATCCCCCTTTCTTTTCATGAATAAATATAAACTGTAATTCTTCTTTACTAATTTTTAACCATTGTGGGTTTTTTTAAAAAACTGTTATTATACCTTAAAACATTAACTAAGATATTCTTTTCTCTTACATTTATCATGCTTAGTGCTTTTCTTTTTTCCTTCAAAGTAAAACTTATTGACACTAAGCACTCCTATATAGGACAGAATGACAAATTGAGGTAATTCTAACATCTCTTGTCACACTCATACACACTGAAGTTATTATATGGGTTAATATTGGTTAATCCTGGTTTATAATCCTAGATACCCTGCACACAAACACATCAAACACTTGACATTTTCACCACAAGCATATATCAAGCTTTTTTATGTTTACATAGGAAAAGTATAAGCACCATATCTGTAAACATCAGAAAAAAAGAGCATGTATATGCATGAAAATGTGCTTCAAAATCTTCAAGTTTAGTGTGTTTTGTTTGTTTTTGTCAGTACTTACATGACCCCCTAGTTAGTAAAAGTGATACGGCAGAGTGGATATAGTACTGGATTACTAGCTTAAAGGTTTTGAGGTCAAATACACTGCCTGTTTTTTTTTTTTTGTTTTTTTTTTTTTTTTAACTCAATTATATTTAATTCTATATTCCTTAGTTTATATAAATGTTGGGAATAGGCTAATAGATACAGTGGTAATATCGCCTAAGAAAGGTCAATGTCCTAACCAAATGTAGATAGATATTTTACATTTTGGCAATTTATGGGTGTTATAATCTAATCTGTATAAAGTCCTCAGAGCTAGGGAGACATAATTTTATTTTTATTAAACTAGGAAGGACACTCTACATAATGTAGTCCTAGATAGCCACTTGGAATTAATCCTTCGTCAGCTGCCTCTATTCTAACTAGACGTTTGCACAAAACTCTTGGTCCTTGAGTAACTTTGTTGCTTTTGCTAAATATTAATAAAATGTGTGTATGTGTGTGTGTGTGTGTGCATGCATCTTCATGCTTTCATTTTCCCCCTACCACCACTTGACCTTGTGTTGGTTTGTTTGCATTTCTATAACTTA
Organism: Octopus bimaculoides; assembly: GCF_046866305.1. Lineage (NCBI taxonomy): Eukaryota > Metazoa > Mollusca > Cephalopoda > Octopoda > Octopodidae > Octopus > Octopus bimaculoides. The sequence continues at coordinate 52,291,780 of NC_142929.1, read as the reverse complement.
GTGGTTTGGTAAAAAAGACCAATAGAAATACGTATTTGGTTTTAAAGAAAATAAGTACTGGCAGTAGATGTGACTTGTTCCACCAAACCCTTCAAGGCAGTGCCTCAGCATTGTCACAGTCCAATGATTGAAACAAGTAAAATATAAAAGAGTTATGTCTGATTTAAAAAAAAAAAAAAACTTGGAAACTGACTCACTTTGGTTGACTTGCTTTGCTGTTCAGTTTACTCAGTAGATGTAACCAGCAATGTCAAGGCTTATTTCTGGTCAAAAAAAGACAGTCTGGTTACAGCTACTTAGTAATTTACAACTAAATCTATCTGCTATTTAATTTCTGGTTACAAATACCATTGTATTGCTAATGTCTACCTAGATTTTTAAATTTTTGTATGTGTATGTGTGTGTGTGTGAGAGAGAGAGAGAGAGAGTGTGTGTGTGTGTGTGTGCTGTTTACACACACGCACACACACACGCATGTAAGTTTATATGTATGTATATATATTTAATATACATGTATGTATATATTTGTGTGCTTGTATACACACACACACACATGAGTGAGTGGACAAACAAAAGAAATGGCACTTAACACATTTATTGAGAATTATATGTATTATTCAAAACACTTTTATTTGAATTCTGTGCTACTTCAAGTTTTGAAGCCCCTAACAGAACCTATCACCTCAGGCTGGTGAGAATCCGAATATATATATAAATACACACATAAACACAGACACCTTTTGTCAAGCCACATCAAGCAAATGTGACAGAGTAGGCTCATCAAACCAGCATGATCTCAAATTCATGGCCTGCACATCAGACCATGGTTGGTAGAGAGAACATGCTGGGGCCTTCATCCTGCAGTGAACTGACTATAAACAATCCAATCCAATCTCTGTGTGTGTGTGTGTGTGTATATATATATATATATATATATATATATATATATACATATATACATATATATATATCTCTTTCACTCTATGTCATGTTTTTTGGCACTCCGTCGCTTATGACATCAAGGGTTCCAGTTGATCCGATCAACGGAACAGCCTGCTCATGAAATTAACGTGCAAGTGGCTGAGTATTCCACAGACACGTGTACCCTTAACGTAGTTCTCGGGGATATTCAGCATGACACAGTGTGACAAGGCTGACCCTTTGAATTACTGGCACAACAGAAACAGGAAGTAAGAGTGAGAGAAAGTTGTGGTGAAAGAGTACAGCAGGGTTCGCCGCCACCATCCCCTGCTGGAGCCTTGTGGAGCTTTAGGTGTTTTTGCTCAATAAACACTCACAACGCCCGGTCTGGGAATCGAAACCGCGATCCTATGACCGCGAGTTCACTGCCCTAACCACTAGACCATTGCGCCTCCACCTATATCATATATGTCACCATATATTCACCAGTACCAGTGTTTTGGCACAGGTGAACTTTTGGTTAGCTAACAATGTTTGCAATATATTTCAACTTCTAAAAACAAATTCACTGCAGCTACCATCAAGAAAAAATTCTCTCTTATGGTAAAAAGTGTAAAAACACCATATCTGCCCAGTGTTGGCCCCTGTTGGATTCCCTGATGCTGTGTTTCTAGCTCTTGAGCTGTTATCAATGAGAAATACCAAAGGGAGATAACAGTTGATACTGCTGAATTTCTCCCAACCTGGTGGTCTAATAGCACAACTCAGTTAATGTTGTTGACTGTGCTTTAGTTAAAGCTATGACTTTAAATTTGCTCAGAGTTGCCTCTATCTATCTGTCTGTGCATGCATTCATCCAACTATTGTTGGCCTACAAGAAAACCCTTCCTCACTCCTTATCTCCAGCCTAACTTGTTCATTTAGAACAATCTTTTGCTTGACTTAACTGGTGTTTGTTATGCTGCCACCATCAGTCCTGATTCTTTTTTAAAAAGTTAATCATCATCATCATCATCGTTTAACGTCCGCTTTCCATGCTAGCATGGGTTGGACGATTTGACTGAGGACTGGTGAAACCGGATGGCAACACCAGGCTCCAGTCTGATTTGGCAGAGTTTCTACAGCTGGATGCCCTTCCTAACGCCAACCACTCAGAGAGTGTAGTGGGTGCTTTTACGTGTCACCCGCACGAAAACGGCCACGCTCGAAATGGTGTCTTTTATGTGCCACCCGCACAAGCCAGTCCAGGGGCACTGGCAACGATCTCGCTCGAAAATCCTACAGGAGCCAGTCAGGCGGTACTGGCAACGGCCACGCTCAAAATGGTGCATCTCATGTGCCACCCGCACAAGAACCAGTCCAGGGGCACTGGCAACGATCTTACTTGGCTTGCCGGGTCTTCTCACGCACAGCCCATTTCCAAAGGTCTCGGTCCGTAGTCATCGCCTCGGTGAGGCCCAATGTACGAAGGTCTTGCCTCACCACCTCAGCCCAGGTCTTCCTGGGCCTACCTCTTCCACGGGTTCCCTCAACTGTTAGGGTGTGGCACTTTTTCACGCAGCTATCCTCCTCCATTCTCACCACATGTCCATACCAGCGCAATCGTCTCTCTTGCACGCCACAACTGATGCTTCTAATGTTCAGCTTTTCTCTCAAGATACTTACACTCTGACGGGTATTCACATTGACATTACACATCCAACGGAGCATACTGGCTTCATTCCTTGCGAGCTTACGTATGTCCTCAGCAGTTACAGCCCATGTTGAGGACATACGTAAGCTCGCAAGGAATGAAGCCAGTATGCTCCGTTGGATGTGTAATGTCAATGTGAATACCCGTCAGAGTGTAAGTATCTTGAGAGAAAAGCTGAACATTAGAAGCATCAGTTGTGGCGTGCAAGAGAGACGATTGCGCTGGTATGGACATGTGGTGAGAATGGAGGAGGATAGCTGCGTGAAAAAGTAATTATTTTAATGTTCTCCCCACCCCCTTTCACAGCTATTGCCTTTTATTCCTCTTCCTCCTCCTTTGATCTCTTAGTTAACTATGGATGTCATCATTTTAATGTCCACTTTCTATGCTTGCATGAGTCAAATAGAATTAATTCAGGTAGAATTTCTACAACTGGATGCCCTTCCTGTCACTGACCCTCAAGTAAAATAATATTTCTTTATGACCAGACCGGTTTTTACAGGATAATGGAAAAGGACACTGCTTAATTGACAGTGGAACTAGCTTACAACTAAGATGGAATATCAAAGAAAGAAGACAGTAACACACAAACACACATGCACCCCCCATATATATATATATATATATATATCATCATCATCATCATCATCATCATCATCATCGTCGTTTAACGTCCACTTTCCATGCTAGCTTGGGTGGGACGATTTGACTGAGGACTGGCAAGCCAGAAGGCTGAACCAGGCTCCAATCTGATCTGGCAGAGTTTCTACAGCTGGATGCCCTTCCTAACGACAACCACTCCAAGAGTGTAGTGGGTGCTTTTACGTGCCACTGGCATGAGGGCCAGTCACATGGTACTGGCAACAGCCACGCTCAAAATGGTGTCTTTTACGTGCCACCTGCACGGGAGCCAGTCCAGCGGTACTGGCAACGACCTCGCTTGAATGATTTTCTAATGTGCCACCAGCACAAGTGTCAGAAGGCAACGCAGGGTATAAACCTCATTTGGTCATGAATGATCATGAGATTGCACCTAGAAAATTCTCCTCTGAGGCACAAGTCCTAACATATCAGCCTCCTCTCTCTACGCTACCAATGTTATCCAAGGGAAAGGCTAAGGTCGTTACAGCTTGGCACCAGTAACATTACAAGTCATTTCTACAACTGAGTGAACTGGAGCAATGTGAAATAAAGTGTCTTGCTCAAGAACACAACACACACCCTGGTCTAGGAATCAAACTCACTACCTCATGATTGTGATGCCAATACTCTAACCACTGAGCAATGTGCCTTCACATTGTATGTATATATATATATATATATATATATATATACATATATATACACACACATATATATATATATATATATATATATATATATAGAGAGAGAGAGAGAGAGAGAGAGAGAGAGAGAGAGAGAGAGAGAGAGAGAGAGAGAGAGAGAGAGAGAGAGAGAGAGAGAGAGAAAGAGAGAGAGAGAGGGGGGGGGGGGGTAATGGTGTCAGGTAATGCTGAATAAGTGCTATGGATAAACTATAGTTAAGCTCCAGGTTCGGTGATTATGAGAATGAGGAGTCCAATGTATATTCCCAAATTCTTCATTCCACCATTTTACTACACCTTACCCCTCTCTCTGCCCCTTACTTAGGCTCTATCACTACATACCAGACACTCCTTTACTCTTTACATTCTCATACCTTTCTCTTTCTATCACCCATCACACCCCCATTCTTTCTATCTGACACTCCTTTACTCTTTACCTATCATCTTTTTACACTCTCATATCTTCCTGTCTCTATCACCCTCACCTCCCTATTCCTTCTATCAATTTCTCTCTCCTCATTGCTTTGCTTTTTTCTTTTTTCTTCCTACACCTTGATCTCTGGATCTTACATTTACATATATATGCGTATGTGTGTACATATATATATATATATATATATATATATACGGGAGTAGTATCAAAAAGTTCTCAGACTAGTTCACTATTGCCCAACAGATGGCAACACACGGTTGTGTACACAGTGAGAGCTAGCAGTGACTTTCAGAAAGCAGTTTACTGAGTGACATAACTGTATTTAGTTCGCAAATTGTGAAATTTGTGTTTTTGTGATTATGTGTATGTTGTAGTATGCAATTTTGTCATGGACAGGAACAAGGAACTAACATGAAATTCTGTGTTAAACTTGGGAAGTCTGCTACAGAGGCATCGAACATGCTTTGTCGAGCTTATGGTCATGAGGCAATGGATTGTATGCAATGTTTCGAGAGGCACAGGCACTACAAAAGTGGAAGAACATCCCTGGAAGATGAGCAATCTGGAAGACCTACCTTAAGTGTTACTACCCCAGAAATGTGGTATTGTGTATCAAGAATTTCTCCCCCAGAGCCAGACTGTTAATTGAGAGTTCTACTGTGACGTTTTGAAGCTTTCGAGGGAAGACATTTGGCAAAAGCAACCGGATCTGTGGAGCATGAAGTATTGGATTCTTCATGACGACCATAAACCCTGTCACCAAGTTCTCCTTACTCATGAGTTACTCACCAAAAACATGGTATCGCTTCCACACCTGCCCTATTCGCCAGATTTAGCACCTCAAAGGTCACCATTTTAACACTGATGTTGATCCAGAGCAAATCACAGGAGGTCCTTGACTCACTTACAGAAAACGACTTCCGGGCCAGATTCCAAATATAGCAGGATTGCTAGGACTGGTATATTGCTACACAAGGTGACTATTTCGAAGGAGATAATTTTAAAACTTAGGTAAATAAGTTATTTTATATTAAACATAACAAGTCCTGGAACTTTTTGATACCACCTTGTATATTATTGACTTTTGATGCTTCAGCTATCTGTATATTAATATTTTTTGTTTATTTGGCTTGAGTGGGAGAGCGTAAATGTTTTTTTTTATAGAATGGTGTTGTCATAATGTCCTGGGAGTTTGGAGGTGATTTTTTTTTTTTTTTCATGCAGTGGCTCATACTCTGAAGGTTGAAGTTTGCTTCTTACATATTTAAGTGGTCTTTTATTTTTAGTGTTTTTGTTGCATTGTGCAGATGGTTGGTACTACATTTTCCAGCATACAAGTCAACATGGTATTTGCTGTAAACATGTGTAAACATTCAAACATCCTTACTATCTTTCCGAGTCCTGTTGCTTTTCAGCATGAAACTTTTCGTCCTCCAATGTCGTCTTGGTGTTTAAGTTGGCCTACCTATTTTAGCTGAAAATTTTGGTCTGAAAAATTTGACTTGTATGCCAGAAAATGCAGCAGCTCTGATCTGCGGACAACCTGTGGTAATTGCACCGTTTTGTGTTATCTACAATTTAGTGCTTTAATTATGAAGAGATTGGGGGCCTAAATTGGATTGACACAATCCATGATAGATTTAATGTATTGTTCGTGTACCACCATTATTGTTTCTTTCTCTTGGCCAAATGTACTGTGAGTATTTTAAATATTTGTGTATCATTTTGTTTTCTTCACTGTTTTTTCAGAGTGTTGTGGAGATGTATGTAACTCTTAGTATTCCGTCTTTATTGTGCATGATGTGTTTATGTGGTTGAGTATGATGTCGGTTGTAGTTGATATCAAGAACAACACATTGCTTGTATAAAGGTAACATATGTTTTGTATGAGCAACTACATGCATATACATCCACATCACATATAAAGGAACTGTTGAGTTTTCTTGTTTAATTCAACAAATTAACATAAACCCATGTGAAATAATTCAACAAAGAAATGTGTTGTTTTTAAGTGATATTTTTGTCATTTTTTTTTCTCCTCCTACCATCTACCATTTTATTTTTGTTTCTTCTCTTCTCATTACAATATGAATGATTTATCTCTTCATAATTGTTTTATTTTCAACTGAACTTTTAAGTCTACATACGCCCTCCCCGCACCCAGGCTAATCTGACACTAAACAATAACAATAGTTAAGTTAGTGTTAACATATTTAATGTAGTTAGCATCAAAAGTTCAGTTTATTCTCAATGGTTTATCTTTTAACATAACAACACAGTTGCTATTCTAATTTGTCTTTTCTTCATTTCTTATTTCTCCTCCTCTTCTTTTTAGCTTGTGACTTCTAGTTTTCTTTGTCTCTATTTTTCTTTTTGTCTTTCAAATTTCTTAATCATTTTTGAAAATAATTTTTATCATATCCCCCCCCCCCCGCTCTCTTTTCAACTGTTCTTTCATTACTTTATACTCCATTTTAAGCTGATTTGTTATCACTCCAATTTCTTACTTTTTTCTATTTCTTTGTCTTTTCTCCTAAATTCACTTTCATTTCTATACAAATTCTTCTCCCCTTTCTCTCTGTACCAATTAAAGCGAGAGTTAATTGCACTAAATAACCTATGAAATCTAGCAACATTTTGGAGAACAGTGACCAGAGCCACTACTACACTATTAGTCTCTATAGAAGGAAGCCTAAATTTTTTCAGCATCTTTTTTTTTCTTTTTGTCCTTGACAGTTACTTACTACCTTACCCTTACCCCCGTCTCTACCTGGATATCACAGCCCCCAAATTTGATTCTTGCTTTGTTTTATTTTACAAACCCACAACCGAAGAAGAGCATAATCAAGAGAACGAGTGAGGTCATTAAGGATGGCTCAAAACTATGGGGTATGTTTATATATGAAAGAAAGCAAGAACGAGAGAAAGAAGAGAAAGAGAAAATAAAAAAGAAAGAAAGAGTGAGAGAGAGAGAGAGTTAATATCATGGAATACTGTTTAGTGGAGACTTTCATGTTGGTAGATAAGTACACAGCAAGTATTATTGGTTTGAATGGAAAATGTATTAACTTTCGGTTAGTGTTGAATTTCTTATCTTTCATATGATATTTGCTAAAACACAATGATTTTTAGATTCTTTTAAGCATTATCTTATCAGGGACAAACCTGTAGTCTTCATATGATGCAGGATATTAAAAAAAATTTATGAAATTTTAAATTTTGTCATAGGTAGGATCTTAGAGAGAATAAAATTTTAAAATCTCTGTAGAACTTCCTACCTTAAATCATATATTCTTCAGATATATTTTGCATTTACTTTGTATTTATTGTCTGATGTACTTCTATATTTTTGTATTTATTTTGAATTCTATTTTTTATGCTTAAAAATCCAACTTGGTTTCTTGTTACAAAAATAGGTATATCTGAAACCATTTGAAATTAATTTTTTTTTTCATTCCTTTGCATTCTATAACAGAATTTATATAAAAAAAAAAAATTATTATTCTATGTGCAGGAGTGGCTATGTGGTAAGAAACTGGCTTCCCAACCACATGGTTCTGGGTTCAGTTCCACTGCTTGGCACCTAGGGCAAGTATCTTCTACTATAGCCTCAGGCCAAAGCCTTGTGAGTAGATTTAGGCACACGAGTGACTGTGTGGTAAGTAGCTTGATTACCAACCACATGGTTCTGGGTTCAGTCCTACTGCGTGGCACTTTGGGCAAGTGTCTTCTACAGTAGCCTCAGGCCGACCAAAGCCTTGTGAGTGGATTTGGTAGACAGAAACTGAAAGAAGCCTGTTGTATATATATATATATATATATATATATATATATATATATATATATGTGTGTGTGTGTGTGTTTGTCTCCCCAACATCGCTTGACAACCGATGCTGTTGTGTTTACGTTCCTGTAACTTAGCGGTTCGGCAAGAGACCGATAGAATAAGTACTAGGCTTACAGAGAATAATTCCTGGGGTCGATTTGCTTGACTAAAGGCGGTGCTCCAGCGTGGCCCAGTCAAATGACTGAAACAAGTAAAAGAGTAAAGAGTATATATATATATATATATATATATATATATATATATCTGTGTGTCTTTGTGCCTGTGTTTGTATCCTACTGTTTAACAACTGGTGTTGGTGTGTTTACATCCCTATAATGTAGTGGTTTGTCAAAAGTGACCGATAGAAGTACCAGGCTTTAAAAATAAAAACAGTACAGGGGTTGATTCCTTTGACTAAAAATTCTTCAAGGTGGTACCCCAACATGACCACAGTCTAATGACTGAAACACCTAAATCATATTCACAATGATATATTGATGTATTTATACAGAGGCTGTCTTAGTTCTCAGATCAAAGGAGGAGCCCTGTTCTCTGAAATACATTTGATGTTTATTTTTTAACCAGATGGATAGGGGTAAGAGAACTTCAACTGACTGCCATTGCTTGAATCTCGACATATGTATCATCATCATCATCATTATCATCAACAACAACATTCTAAGTGTATGGCTGTGTTTTTTGTTTGTGTGAATTGGTTAAATCTACTTTGCAGCATCTCATTACAGATCTGGGTTTTTTTGTGTGTGTCATCTCTGTAAGACCCAGCATCATGAGATCTAACTTTTACTAACTCTTTTCCTATGTCTTCCTCTGACACTTTGTCATCCAGCTCATCTTGTCCATTCATATCACATGACTATATCTTAGGCATCTCCTCTGCACTTTTCAGATGAAGTCTTTAATGCCCAGCCACTCTCTCATCTCACGTGTTCTTCTCTACCCTTCACGTATGTTAACATTACATGTCTGACAAATCACATGTGCTTTATCTCTTTTCAGCCTCTCCAAAACAGCCATATTCACTATCCATATCACACTATCATGCATCATCATGCTTTACACACACTGTCTTTTGCATGAAAAAAAAGAAAAAAGAAAAAAGCGAAAAAAGAAAAAAAAAATGAAATAAATACAATTAGTTGCCAACAGCCAGCAATTTACTAAATAAATCAACGAGGGCGCCACTATGCAGTTGACCCACATGCTAGAAATAGCAGCCAAATCTCTATCAAATCAAACTTTAAAAGATAGACATGTTCAACAGTATAGAGCAGGTACAGGTGGGCCATACTAGTAAAAATATTCAAGGTAATTTTTCATTAGGCTTGCCATTCAGGGAATCCCACAGGCTGAAGTTTGTCCATGGCTGGTGTAGACTAAGATATATATACTAAAACAGAATAGGCTTGGTTGGAATGCCTTTGGTCATAAATATCATCTATCAGAGTTGGCATTTGGGATAAATGTAAACGCAATCCTCTCAGACCTGGGTCCCTGTGTCTAACTTTACTCTCCACCCGGGCTCCCAAGCAAAAAAATAAATAGTTGCATATATAGTTCAAGAGTAATGATTGCAGGTAAACTAATGAGCAAAATTGGCTGCTTCTTCTTTTTCTATGTGTGTTGTTCATTACTGCTTTATTGGGAATCCAGCAGAGATAACATTTAACCTATTCCTGCTATAGCAGGAATATGGCTTGACAAGGTTAAACTTCTTTTTCCTTGTTCCTTACTCTGACATTATGTGTCCACAACTGTTACTTTCAGCCATAAATATTTCATTTAATTGACAGAAACTATCAATAACATTTCACAATTAATGTTCTATTCAGTTATACTGTGTTGTAAGATGTTTGTTTCCCAACGAAATGGCTTCATGTTCAGTTCCATTGTGTGACCAAAGCCTTTCGAGTAGATTTGGTAGGTAAAAACTGAAAGAAGCCCTACGTGGCAGCAACATATGACAAGTGAATACCTTTATGGAGACCTGTCAAAAGTTAGCAAGAAGATCAAGCAAAGATGGTTGTGTCTATTTGATCAGTGCGTGTGCCACCCTGAACTGGAAACATCCAAATTAGTCTTGTGAAACTCACTTTATATCAATGTAAGAAGAGGAAAATGTTTCTCATGGCTTCATCAGAAGAAGCACTCCTGATCTTTTCAGGGTCTCAAGACTATCAGGAGGAAAGAAGTTATCCTCAGACTGGAGACCTGGCCAAAGTCATTGCAAAGATGTTTACTCACTTAAAAGCACTCAAAGGCCTGGTGGTGGTGTTAAACTAGACAATGGATTATCCAGTGTGTAACAAGGTTTTTTTTTCTTCTTTTCTCTTTGGTCAGTAAGTGTTATTTCCTATTTGCTTCTATCTAGAAATCAAAGGAAATGACTACTATTCCCTTCCAACTTTGCTTTTGTGACCTGGACATCAATGCTTTGAAACTGACCTATTTCCCATTATATTTCAGATAAATTCAGCACTGAGTTGCTGAAGCAGAAATATCATTATAACAAATATTCTGCTCAATACTGCATATTTTCTTGTCAGTTGCTTGACCGTAACCACTTGAGCATGTCCCTCAGTGGCTGATAATATGTGCATCTCTGCAGAGTAATAGGGGAGCATCATAGCCATGTATTGAGAAGGGTCTTTGGGGGTTGAATAAATGTAATAAAAGCAGAGTTTGAAGGAAATGTTAACCATTTTTCATACTTTCTAGGAGTCATCAAATAAGAAATAACAGGACAAAAATTGTGTTACAGTGTTATCCAATGTGTAACCCCATTTTTTCTAAAATGGTTGGGTGATGTTTGAAGAGGTTTTGGTTTATATTTCTTGATGGTTAAATGACTGCTAAATAGCTCTCTTGTTTTGTTATGAATATATATTCTTTTACTCCGTTACTTGTTTCAGTCATTTGAATGCAGCCATGCTGGAGCACTGCCTTTAGTTGAACAAATTGACTCCAGGACTTATTCTTTGTAAACCTAGTACTTATTCTATTGGTTTCTTTTGCCGAACCACTAAGTTACAGGGACGTAAACACACGAGCATCAGTTGTCAAGTGATGGTGGTGGGGACAGACAGATACACACACACACGCAATACACATATATATACGATGGGCTTCTTTTAGTTTCCGTCTACCAAATCCACTCACAAGGCTTTGGTTGGCCTGAAGCTATAGTAGAAGACACTTGCCCAAGGTACCATGTAGTGGGACTGAACCTGGAACCATGTGGTTGGTAAGCAAGGTACTTAGCACACAGCTACTCCTGCGTCTATAGGTAGATTTACTTAATAGCTTATTTTTTTTTATATAATAGTTATCCTTAATAACATTAAATGGAGTGTTATTACCTCCGCCTTAGCGAAGGCGATGGTATTGTTTTCAGTCGTGTTTGTTTGTTTGCCTGTGGACAAGATATCTCAAGAACCACTGGATGGATTCGGATAAGACTTTCAGTGATGTTTGGCCTTGTGACTGCCATGAACTGGTTAGATTTTGGATTTGATCTGGTAGTGGACAAGGATTCTGGGTTATTTTTCCTGTTTTTTTTAACTTTTTTTTTTTGAGAGTGGTCAGGTTCATTTTTTGTATTCTTGTTTGTGAGAGCAGTCGAGTTTATTTCAGATATTCTCATTTTAAAAATCATCTCTGGCTAATCGTTGAGACGATGTTGGTGTTGCCTTAGCAGAGGTTTGCGCTCTCTGAGTGCTCTTGTTTACTATTGTTATTTTACTTACTATTGTTACCTCAATTGTTTTTCACAGCTAGATTCCATTTATGCTTCGAATTACTGAACCAAAAAGAAGAGAAAATTTTTGTTAATCAGTCTATTTTGGCAATCATCATCATCATCGTTTAAGGTCTGCTTTCCATGCTAGCATGGGTTGGACGATTTGACTGAGGACTGGTGAACCAGATGGCTACACCAGGCTCCAATCTGATTTGGTAGAGTTTCTACAGCTGGATGCCCTTCCTAACGCCAACCACTCCGAGAGTGTAGTGGGTGCTTTTACGTGCCACCGGCACAAAGGCCAGTCATGTGGTACTGGCAACGGCCACGTTTGAAATGGTGTATTTTACGTCCCACCTGCACAAGGGCCAGTCCAGCGGTACTGGCAACGAACTCGCTCAAATGTCTTTTCATGTGCCAGGAAGGCTACGTTGGTAACGGTCACGCTTAAATGGTGCTATTTACGTGCCACTAGCATGAAAGCCAGACAGCTGGTGCTCTGGCAACGATCTTTCTTCAGACCCAAAAACTTTCTTTGTAGTTTTAAGGTTTGAATTCATGATCACGTGCTTAGTCATCTAACATTTTAAAGCAAAGTTACTCAGCTGTCAAGTTAATAAATTAAGTACTGAGTTAGCCAAAATGGTTGCATTTTAAACATTATATTTACCATTTAGTCAGGGTCTTATACATTTTTATGTCCTTCCTGTTCTTTTCTTGTCTTGCAAATAACTTAGTGACCTCACTCATGCTGGTGGCATGACAAACGCACCGAGTACACTCTATTAAGTATTTGTTATTAGGAAGGGCATCTAGCCATAGAAACCTTGCCAAAGCTGACATTGGAGCTAAATTTAGCCCTGCAGCATGCCAGATCTTGTCAATCCATGCCAGCAGGAAAGTGGGCATTAAATGGTGGTGATGATGATGATGATGAAAGAGTTACATTCATTATTGCTGTTCTTGTTGTTCAGTTCCTGGTTAGATGCGATCAAATAGACCCATGATCAAAGGCATTTCATTGTGTTTTATTTTCAGAAATGTGGAGGCGCAATGGCCCAGTGGTTAGGGCAGCGGACTCACGGTCATAGAATCGCGGTTTCGATTCCCAGACCGGGCGTTGTGAGTGTTTATTGAGCGAAAACACCTAAAGCTCCACGAAGCTCCGGCAGGGGGTGGTGGCGAACCCTGCTGTACTCTTTCACCACAACTTTCTCTCACTCTTACTTCCTGTTTCTGTTGTGCCTGTAATTCAAAGGGTCAGCCTTGTCACACTGTGTCATGCTGAATATCCCCGAGAACTACGTTAAGGGTACACGTGTCTGTGGAGTGCTCAGCCACTTGCACGTTAATTTCATGAGCAGGCTGTTCCGTTGATCAGATCAACTGGAACCCTCGACGTAAGCGACGATGTAGTGCCAACATTTTCAGAAATAGTATATCTACAAATACATTATACTGAATGTATCAGCTGCTCTCTTTTTGGCTTGGGATGTTCTTTATTTTATTTCAGAAATTAGTTTATAAGAATTTGAATTCAATGATGATGTTTGTTCAATTCTATTATCACAATGGTGACAATTCTACTATAGCAATATGTTTTTACAGTTGGCAAGCTAGCAGAATCATTAACAAGTTGGACAAAATACTTTGCGGCATTTCTTCCTGCTCTTTATGTTCTAAGTTCAAATCCTGCCAAGTTCAACTTTGTCTTTCATCCTTTCAGGGTCAATAAAATAAAATACCTGTCAAGTATTGGGGTTGATGTAATAGACTTGTCTTCTCCCCTCAAAATTGCTGGCCTTAAACTTTACAATGGACCAGCAATAACATAATCCCAAATTTAATCAATAAAAATTTTTCCAAAACACCTCTCTATAAGAAACGACTCTAAAACTTAATTACCTCACCATTCAAACCCACATACCCAAGGAAGATTTTATCTCAACAGAGACTATATAAAGCCAAGGTTAACTCCAATGCATTTCAATGCGTCACAGTCTAACAATGGCTTAACTGGCTGAAACTTCAAAGTTACTGTCATCAAATTTCTTATCTTTTACTCGAATGATTCTAACCCATTACATTTTTTTCTTTTTAAAGCCTGGTACTTATTCTGTCTGTCACTCTTGCTGAACTGCTAAGTTACAGGGACATACATACACCAGCACTGGTTGTCAAGTGGCAAGAGTGAGGGGAACAAACAAAGACATGCACACATAGTTATATACATACATACATACATTTTATATATATATATATATATATATATATATATATATATATATATATATATATGACGGGCTTCTTTCAATATCTGATCTGCCTAACAAATACACTCACAAGGCTTTGGTTAGCCTGAGGCTATAGTAGAAGACACTTGCCCAACATGTCATGCAGTGAGACTTGACCAAGAGCCATATGGTTGGGAAGCAAACTTCTTACCACACAGCCACACCAGCACCTATATTATTCTTGTTTAAGAATAATACATCTATATATACTCATGCTAATAAAGAGAAGGTGTTATTCAAATGTCTGCAACATATAAAGCATATAAGTATTATATTTTGATGATGAGAATGATGGTAATGATTGTGAGAGATAATAGTAGGAAAGAAGAGAAAGAAAAATTGTTATGAAAATGATATTTTCAACAATTCAAGGAAAATATATGCTACCATACAAATGTTTCACCAGTTTTTCAATCTGGAGCAAAGATGACTGGGTCATTGAAGAATTAGGAAGGAGTGGGTGGAACTGTACCATTCTCTCAGCTGAGACTTCAATACTGCTAATTCTTTGCAATTAAAACTAAACTGATAGTTTTGTGGCTTCAAGGTTAAATTTAGAAGATAGTCTCCACTCCTTCTTGCTCTCTTTCTTCCTCTCTCTCTCTCTCTCTCTCTCTCTCTCTCTCTTTCTCTCTCTCTCTCTCTCTCTCTCTCTCTCTCTCTTCTCTCTCTCTCTCTCTCTCTCTCTTTCTCTCTCTCTCTCTCTCATACAAACTCTTGCTCACTGCTTTTTTTTTCTTCTTTCTCTCTTACCATTACTTGTAAGTCTGCAATTTATTGTTAAAATGCTCAGCTGATATTGGACACTGGGTTAGTGAAAGGAAGGGAGATAATGCATGCGTGACTGTTTTAAATACAAAAAGTTATGATTACATCTTTCTGCAGATTTAGATGTATGCTAACATGTACTGAATGTGTTCAATCAATTACATTGGCAGTGTATGAAGGATGTTTGTTGATGAACATATATATATACGATATGCATATTGAATGTTATAATGCTGGTAAATGGGTCTATATCAATACTGATGGATGGATGTGTGTGTGGGAAAGAGAGAGTTGACGTATAAACATTTCTATTATTCTGTATGTAAAATATGTGCATTAAAGAAATATTTTTAATTAAGAATACATTCAATTGATAATTGAATGATAAGCTACCATTCAGAACTCAGAAGGTTTCTGAGTGATTCCCTGTTATGGATACATAATCTATTGCAGGAATATTTATATATTAGCGATACCAAAAAAAGTAATGTCACATGTCTTATAATGAGTTCAAATGTATTTATTCATTCAAAATATAATTACCATCATTAGCAATAACATTTTCCCACCTCAAAACCAGTTTTCTGATTCCTCGAGCAAAAAGATCAGGTTCTCTAGAAGACAAAAATATTTGGAGTGCCATTTTGACATCATTCTTGCTTCTGAATGTTTTCCACTGATAATGACCTGAATAAACAAAAATCTGATGGTGGAGTGGGGAAGGTGAAGTAGAGCTTTCTTAGCCTAATGAATTTATCTTTCTTTGAATTATCTTTTTTTTTAATGTAGCCTTTATTCTCAAGGAAATGCTCATGAGGTACCCATTGCCCTTCTCTGTGCACTTTCCCCAATGTAATAGATTGAGGTCTTACACAGTGAACCTAGGTTTATTAAACCTCTGTGATAAGTCTTTGATAGACTGACATGGATCTTCTTATGTAATGTCAAACTTTTTGCTTGAAAATATGACATAACTTCTCAGTAACCCTAGCACCTGTGCTGGTGGCATGTAAAAAGCACTTTTCGAGCGTTGGGCCTCATGGAGGCAATGATAAATGGCCAAGACCTTTGGCAATATACTGTGCTTGAGAAGAAGACTCATCAAACCAAGTGAAATCATAGTTGTGGCAGATACTGGTGTCACACAACTAGCACCTGTGCCAGTGGCACATAAAAGCATCCATTACACTCTCAGAGTGGTTGGTGTTAGGAAGAGCATCCAGCCGTAGAAACCATGCCAAATCAGATTGGAGTCTAGTGCAGCCCCTCAGGCTACCAGCCCTGGTCAAACCATCTGACCCATGCCAGCATGGGCAACAGGTGTTAAATGATGATGATGAATGGTTAGTATAACTTCTTTACATTTGGCCCAATTTGTTATATTTCTTATCCAAATGATATTGTCACTGTCTCAGGTAAAGCTGTAGAATGAGTTCTAAAGGAACTATTCCATTTACTTCTCTTCCCTGACTTTACATTATGACGCACAAAAGGTTTCTTTTTAACAAAAGCGGATAATAATGTGATAGAGGAAGTTATAAATGGCTACAGATTTACAAGGCACTTAATTACATTTCTTCTATCTTTCCAATCACCTATATGAGATGTAAATGATATTTTGGATTTATTCATTATCTACTCTTCAGTGATTTCCTTTGATCTATACAATTTCAAGGAAAGAAGTTATATTGTTACTCTGAGCAGTTATTAATTCATCCACTGAGCCATTGAGTCACCTAAGAATTTTTTATCCTTGTATCTGTTCTGTCTGTCTGTTCTATTTGTCTACTCCACCCTCTCTCTTGCAGCTGCTGCTGCTCAACTCTGAAATATAGAAACCCACCTACATTCCTTTCACCATGAACAACCCTCTACTAAAACCATGCAAACTATATTTTCATCTGCTGATGTTTTCCTCATTGTGAATGTGCCTAGAAAAATAAAGCTTTTTTAATACTTTACTCATCATAGGAAAAATGGATTGACGTTCTTAGCTTTTGTTTGGTAGATTAATTACCAATCTCAATATTTCTGTGAAATTGTGTCCACCCTCTGTCTCTCTCTGTCAATCCAATTATTACCACATTGGCTTCCTATCTAAAGATGTGAACCCCTACTTGAGGGCCCACACAAGATCTTGTTGTAAAATACATGTGCAATAAATTTGGTTACACTTGTACAATACACAAAATATTTTTAATAATTTTTTTAATGCAATTCCTAATATTTAATTATAGAAATATAATAGGATTTTTTAAACATCAAAAAGCTATGAAGGCCCACCCAAGTAAAATAGGGATCACAGGGCGTCCACAGGCAAAAAATGGTTGAGAACCACTTATCTAGATCATCTTCCATTGAAGTACACTTATCTTTTTGTTGTTCACACGATATCTTGCTTCGTTGCATCTTGGAATGATAAAACCTTGAACTTAAAACCACTTTATAAAACACTTTTCCCAATCTGTCATTTATTGTATTAAAATCCCTTTGAAGTAATTTTTTTCAGCTCATTCTCCTTATATTGTATAATTTAAATCAAAAATAAGCGCATACTGATTATGCTGGTCCATTGTACCTCTGCTTTCCAGATGGTTTTATAGGATTTTCTCAGACCAACAAATTAAAGAAAGGAAGACTAATACAGCCAATGCTAGAATGTGTAATTATAATGAATATGCTTATAAGGTGGCAAACTGGCAGAATCGTGAGCATACTAGGCAAAATGCGTAGATGCATTTTGTCCATCTTTACTTTCTGAGTTCAAATTTGCTGAGGTCAACTTAGCCTTTCGTTCTTCCATGATTGATAAAATAAGTAACAGTTGAGGACTGGAGTCAGTGTAATCAACTTATCCGTACTCTCATATTTTGATTCCCTTGTGCCAAAATTTGAAACTAATATAGTGAATATTTAAATAGGCACAAAGTGTGGTTATGTGGTTAAGAAACTTGCTTCCCAACAATGTGGTCTCAGATTCAGTCCTACTGCACAGCACTATTTCGGACCTAATCGATGAATGGAGAATTCCATGCTTGCCACAGATAGCATTTGAAATGGGGGCAGAAGCTATAATTCTTATGTCAGGAATTTAATAATTCTGGTTCCAGGGAGTCTTTGAGGATCCTTGCTTGTTCAGCTATGCAAAGCTTGCAGTTTCAGCTCCTGTTGATATAGGATCCCAGCCACTCTATGATCTTCCATTTGATATCATATGGGGTCCCTTCATCTTTAAAGCACCACTCATGGCTTGCTAGGAACGTGATGAATCCTGGAATCCTGAAAGAGGACCTGTGGTTGTGCAGGTGCCACTTGAAGGTAGTTCCAGCTGACTCAATATATTTCCGAACTTGAGTGTTGGTTGTGTGTGTGTATATATATATATATATATATATACACACACACAAGATATATAAGATAAGCATCTAATATCTTATAAATGTCTAATTATCAAAGTGGGGAAATTAGCAGAAAAAACATTTCTATTTATTTTTCAAATATATAATACTATACCAAGGACTTTCTATTTCTTATTCTACTGTGTGTGTGTGTGTGTGTGTGTGTGTGTGCATTTTTGTGTTTGTTCCCCATCACTGAGAGGCTGATAGAATATGTACCAGGCTTAACAAAAAATGTACTGGAGTCAATTTATTCAACTAAAATTCCTCAGGATGGTGCCCCAGAATGGTTGCAGTTTAATGACTGAAACAAATAAAATAGGGAAAAAACAATAGGAGTCTTTAATATTTTTTTATGAAAAAAACAAAAGAACAAAAAAAAACATTTGTTAAAATAATCTTCAATGTTTCAGACATTTTTGGTGTTTATTTCTCAGAATGGGATTTTGAACTTAAATCACTTTGTTGTGACCATTAACAAATAGTACTTGGTGTCTGAGTACTCATAAATAGCTCTCTTTATCATTAAGATAAATTAACAAGCAACAAACCAGAAAGTAATTTAGGTTATCATTTACATGAATGTAAATTATTTTCTGGTTTGATAGTTGTTAATTAGGGTCTACAAACAAATGCTGTGGATTTCAGCAAACTTCTCTTCAACTAATTGTAAATTATCACTTTGGTAACAAAAAGAAAGAAAAAAATATTGTGCATGTAGTTAATCTGTCATGATTCACGTGACCAAATCTGGCCTCTCACACCTCATCTGCAACGTAATTTTAAGAACAATCATATTACCGAAATCTCAAAGCTATCAGATAAGGTTTGATTAATTCAAAACAATTTGAATAAATAAATATTATATTTGGCAGAATAATCTGAATGCTAAAGTCATATCTGGCCCAAGTTTTCTACTTGTTTTATGTTTAAACCGACCTGATTCAGTCTCTCACGCCTATTCTACAATGTCATTCTAAAAATTAACAATCAGTGGCTTGTAATGAGATGGTCTTAGAGATTAGGATGTTTGGCACATGGTCTCAATGTGTGTTGAATTCCTGGACTGGTCAACATGCCATGTCTTTGAGGAAGGTACTCTATTTCATGTTACTCAGCTGCAAGTACCAGTTTGTTGCTGGTATATTCCTCTGTTCCTTCAGCTTTTACATCCTGGATGTTGTGCTGGTTCATAAGGGAGGAGGCTCTGAGGGTGTCTATATCAGCACATAATTACTTTGGCACCAAAAACAATTAGTAAAATAAAAACATGGTGCATGTTACCAAGTCATACTTGCAAGTGACAGCTGGTTGGACTATACTAAATGATGCATATTATAGATGCAGGCATGGCTGTGTGGTAAGATGTTTGCTTCCCAACCACATGGTTCCAAGTTCAGTTGCACAATGTGGCACCTTGGACAAGTGTCTTCTATTATTGCTCCACACCAACCAAAGCCATGCCTTATGAGCGGATTTGCTTGACAGAATCTAAAAGAAACCTGTTCATTATCATTATCATCATTTAACATCCGCTTTCCCTGCTGGTATGAGTTTGACTGAGGACTGGCAAGGTTTCAACAGCTGGATGCCCTTCCTACTGTTGCATATATATATATATATATATATATATATATATATATATATATGGAGTCTGGTGCAGCCATCTGGTTCGCTAGTCCTCGGTCAAATTGTCCAACCCATGTCAGCATGGGAAGCGGACGTAAAACAATGATGATATATACACATACATATGATGAACTCTACCATTGAAGACAATGTATGACTGTTCAGCTTATGCCAAATGACCTGCATAAATGATTTCTTTATAGCGATCAAATGTATGTACCATACATTAGCTCATACCCTCCATCAAATTGACGTTGCCTGAGCAAGTCCACAGTGTGCCACATGTCAGGCATTGAAGTGATTGCTTATCAACGTGAGATTAACTATTTTGCTCAAGAACTCAACGCACCACCTGGTCTAGAAATTGAAGCTACAATCTCACGTTTGTGAGTGCATCACCCTAATCACTAGGCCATGTGCCCTCGAATAAATGTGTGTGTGTGTGTGTACATGTATGTATGTGTGTGTTACTGTCACTGTCATGCAAGCAGTGTTCTTTGTTTCCAATCTCCCATGAAAACGTGCCTGGTTATGGCATGGGAAAATATTACTTTACTTGGAAATAGGTGAATGTTGGCAACAGAAAGGAGCATCTGGCCATAGAAAATCTTCCCCCAACAGATTCCATCCATTCAATGTAAGCAAGAAAGAGTGGACAGTAAAACAACAACAACAACACACACACACACACACACACACACACACACACACACACACACACACACACACACACACACACACACACACACACACACAGATTGAGTAATTTGAAAATGAAGTGTTGTGGCCATAATACTTGCAGCAGAATATGAACTGCTGATAGACTTGTACTCTAGCTCCTCAACCATCTGAGCCCCTCTGCTTGCATTTGTTTACTTCTGTTGGAAGCACTTTATCTAAATCTGTTCGGCTTATCTTGGGAAGTGTTGCTGGGCAACCAGTAAACTCCATTTTTATTGATAAAATCAGTGTGTGCTATGTTCCAGATTGAAGGATGTATTATTTATTAATCTTAGGAAAAGATTTTTTATTGATTATAGTTTTTCATGTTACATTGTTACGTAACTGGAATTTACTTTCATCAATTTTTGAATGCTAATAATAACAACAACAACAACAATAAATAATAATACTAACATGTCATTCTTGTTGGTACACTGAACCGTTAAATTTTTAAGTGCAATACTTGTAATATGAGCGCATTACATGTGTATAGGCATGGGTAATATAACAATAATAAATTGGTGGGAAAACGAACACATCTATGAATTATATTAAAATTAAGATATTAATATCTTGCTTTCCCATGAATTTCTGAACTCTTGCTTGATGGCCTGGTTTCCCCTTGATTATGTGTGTGTTTGTGTGTTTATAACATGATTTTAGGTTCTGTCTCACTGTGTTGCATCTTGGACAATTATCTCGTGTGGCCTTGGTTTAACCACTCTTTGTGAGTCAAATTGGCAGGTGGAAACTGTGGAAACCTTGTGTGTGTATGTGCACGTGTGCATACCCATGTATAATATGATTTTGGGTTCTCCTTATTGTGTGGCATCTTGGACAAATGTCTCATATAGCCTTGGGGTTATCCAAGCTTTGTGAATAAAATTGGTAGATGGCAACTGTCTGGAAGTTTATGTAATAACAATCTTCAGGTGAACAGCATTATGATAAGTAGCTTGCAACTTTCAATTTCAAAGACTGCTGGAATTGGTAAACAGTGCAGTTATGTAGCTCTCTCTAACTTAACATCTTGGTATCAGTAATTGGAGTTGCAAAGATCGAGAAACAGGTAAATTGAAAGAATAAATATCAGATTAAATATTCTTAACCTTCTCCCTGTCCAAAGCTATTGATTTACTTGTCACATTTTTTTTCTGCATAAATTAAATCTATTCATAATTCTAGGATTTCCTTTTGTTCTTTTCATTATATCTTTAAAGAAAGCATATATACCTGACGAAAACCTGAGAGACACATAAGGCTCTCAAGACATGTAAGGAATTTTTATTAAGCATTTCAGATCTATCATAGGAAACATTTGACAACCATATGTAGCTCTCAAAACAGTGATTGGATTAACCCTTTAGCATTCAGATTAATCTAACAAATATAATGCTTATTGATTTACATTATTTTGAATTCATCATACACTATCACATAATTTTGAGATTTCGATGATGTGACTGTTTATTTTTAACATGACATTGTAGGATAGGTGAGAGAGGCCAGATCTGGATTATTTGAAGATAAAACAGGTAGAATATTTTGGCCGGATATGGCCGGTTTGAATGCTAAAGGGTTAAGAATAATCGTTTATCTTTTACTTGTTTCAGTCATTAGACTGCAACCATGTGGAAGAATTTCTACTCGAGTAATTGAAGCCTTATTTTTTTTTTAAGCCTGGTACATATTCTATTGGTCTTTTTTGCCAAACCAGTTAGATGGGTCAAAACCATTGAACTAAATAATAGTCTCATGAATTGCATTTTTCTTTCTCTTATATTTTACATCATATATAGTAAAATAAGGATTCAGATAGAATCAGGTACTTGAAAAGGGTATAGGGTTGGATAAACCTGTGGTTCCGGCCTATGGTTGGTAAGTATCAAATAAGATATTCTGGTTGTGTACACAGAGAAAACCAACCCTATGAGTATTTAGTGTTTAGGGACTGGTCCAAAGCATGCGTTATGTTGCATTGTACATTGTTGGTATATTCTAGGGTGTCTGACCAGTTGTAAATCCCCTTAGTGTATTATTATCAAATGAATAATAATAGATGATAATCGTTACCAACGTCGCCTTCCTGGCACGTGAAAAGACATTCGAGCGAGATCGTTGCCAGTACCGCTGGACTGGCTCCTGTGCAGGTGGCACGTAAAATAACCATTTCAAGCGTGGCCGTTGCCAGTACCGCCTGACTGGCCTTCGTGCCGGTGGTATGTAAAAGCACCCACTACACTCTCGGAGTGGTTGGCATTAGGAAGGGCATCCAGCTGTCGAAACTCTGCCAAATCAGATTGGAGCCTGGTGTAGCCACCTGGTCCACCAGTCCTCAGTCAAAGCGTTCAACCCATGATAGCATGGAAAGTGGACGTTAAACAATGATGATGATGATGGATAAATATCAGTTTATTAGAACTGTTTCTTATGTGTTTTTTAATAGAAGAATGAGAACATTTCTCCATTACAAAAAGCCGTAATCATCAGGGACATGGTTGAAGTCTGCCGACAGACTTCAGTCATGTCCCTGCTGTATTCTTGGGATATTCTTTTCTTTGTAAAATTATATTTCATCTGATGATTACGGTTTTTTTGTAATGGAGTAATGTTCTCATTCTTCTATTAAAAAAAAGGAAAGTGTAAGAAACAGCTATGAGCTGACACTTATCCATCGTCTGTTATTATTCATTTGATTATGTGCACACACACACTGCTAAGGTGTATGGCTTAGCAGTTAGGGTATTCGATTCACAATTGTAAGGTTGTGAGTTTGGTTACCAGCAGCACGTTGCGTTCTTGAGCAAAGCACTTTATTTCACGTTGCTCCAGTCCACTCAGCTGGAAAAAAAATGAGTAGTACCTGTATTTCAAAGGGCCAGCCTTGCCACATTCTGTGTTATGCTGAATCTCCCTGAGAACTATGTTAAGGGAATGCTCAGCCACTTGTATGCTAATTTAATGAGCAAGCTGTTCGGTTGATTGGATCAACTGGAACTGCTGTCATAACCAACAGAGTGCTAGTTTATTATAAATATATATCATTGACTTCCTGTCCAAACACTTCATGTTTGTATCATATGTATTCATATTTTGCACTTTTATCAAGTAAATTTCTGCAAGTACTTTTCTTCCTTCAGTTTTTGAACTTAACAGTGATTAATACCTCAGTAGATGATCTAGAATTTGGTAATATTATTTATAAATTAATTAAATGTGAAATTGATACCCTGAAATCAATATCTTGTAAACATGTGTGAAAACATTTACATGTAATGAGGTTAACTATATTCAACCTGCCTTTGCCAGTGAAAGGATATGATGAGTAAAAGTCAACAGTAACATGTAAAAAAATCACTTTTATAATGTACACCAGCAAATTATATCCAAATTCATGCAATAGTTATGTTTTTATGATTTTCATACTGGACTAACTGCATTTCATCATTATATATTGTTTCTGGCGTGATTGAGAAGTTTATCAAAGGACAGTACTACAGGGAATTTCTGGTTTGGTTAATGTACTTTTCCTTATGATTGGGATATGTTAATTAAATCCAAGCTCTAGGATAAAAACCTTGAAGCATTAAGTATGCTATTTTAAAATAGTAAGCGGATGCTATCTAAGCAAATTAAAGCTTTATGTGCTTTGCGATCCAGTTCCAGAAAAGAAGTATATCACATTCTCTCAAAAATAAATTTTTTTTATTACTTGTTTCAGTCATTAGACTGAAGTCAAGCTGGGGCACTGCCTTGAAGAATTTTTAGTCGAATGAATCAACCCTAGTACATAAATTTATTGCTAAGCCTGGTACTTATTCTGTCGGTCTCTTTTCACTGAATCACTAAGTTACAGGGATGTAAACACACCAACACCAGTTGCCAAGCAGTAGCAGGGGACAAACAAAGATACACACAAATACATACACACACACACACATGATGGGCTTCTTTCAGTTTCTGCCTAACACATCCACTCACAAAGCTTTGGTCAGCACAAAGCTTTAGTAGAAGACACTTGCCCAAGATGCCATGCAGTGGAACTGAGCCCAGGAACCATGTAGTTGGGAAGCAAGCTTCTTACCACACAGCCACACCTGCACCTTATGACATCAACAACATACAATTTTCACTGTTAAGAATAGAATTTCTAAACTAGCTAGAGAAATTTGCTTTGCTCCAATGGTAGAACATTTGTCATGTCTACAGGGGATCTGAGTTCATGTCCCACAGGCCTTCAACTTCTTCCCAAAAGGGTTTTTCAACCCAATGTTTACATGTTGTTATTTATAGCTTAATGTGCTTTGAGATCCAGTTCCCAAAAAGAAAATATATATTTTTTCTGTCCTTGTTTTTGCTACTAACTTCTAGTCAACCATAATTAAGCAGGCATTAATCAAAAGCATTCCCATCATGATCATTATGACTTTCAAAGAATATCTAAGGCTATGCTCTCTAATGTGCCTTTCTGTTTTTAAAAAAATAGAGTATGGCGCAGGAGTGGCTGTGTGGTAAGTAGCTTGCTTACCAACCACATGGTTCCGGGTTCATTCCCACTGCGTGGCACCTTGGGCAAGTGTCTTCTACTATAGCCTCGGGCTGACTAAAGCCTTGTGAGTGGATTTGGTAGACAGAAACTGAAAGAAACCCGTCGTATATATATATATATATATATATATATATATATATATATATATGTATATGTATGTCTGTGTATGTGTGTCTGTGTTTGTCCCCCTCAACATCGCTTGACAACCGATGGTGGTGTGTTTACGTCCCCGTAACTTAGCGGTTCGGCAAAAGAGACTGATAGAATAAGTACTAGGCATCTAAAGAATAAGTCCTGGGGTCGATTTACTCGACTAAAGGCGGTGCTCCAGCATGGCCACAGTCAACTGACTGAAACAAGTAAAAGAGTATGGTTTAAAGGAGATCTGTTATTTTTAGCAGTTCAGTTGACCATGTAGATACCCTATCATATAAATTTGATTCTCTATCAGTTTGCTATCCCTCATAGACATACTAATAATTTCATAAATTTTATAAATTCATTATCTTTATTTTGTAACCATAGACAGATTTTATAATACATAATTTTGGCTAATGAAAAAGAAAAGAAAATCAGTATTAGGATGAAAGCATATCATACATGGTATTTAACATTTTGAAATTTTGCTGAAAGTTGAGTAGAAACACTTGTACAAGCAATTTATAATTTTTTACTCAACCTTAATAAAAAAAAAAAGTTTTAATTCTGCACTTATAAATTTACTGTTACATACCTTCATGAATGCATAGTCATATAACAATAATATTTAATTTTATATGTTTGATTCCCTACTCATCTCTCACATACATAAAAATCTTTGTAAATTTATGATTCTTGTAACAGTACTTCTTTAGACAATTTTTACAATTTATCATCTTTACAATGTAAAGAAAAGAAAGAAATGCATATCACCCCATGACATTTAACTTAACAAAATTTTGCTGGAAAGTGTACAACCAATATAAACACTTGACTGTGCAGTTTACAATCTTTGTCCAACTTGCTAAATTTTTTACATTCACTGGATTACTTTCATACTGGACTAACTACATATATCAAAATATCTAGCTTCAAACAGGATTGAGAGATTTATCTACAGGAAATTTCTGGTCTGGTCTGTGTACTTTTCCTTATAGCTGGTACAGGTTAATCAAATCCAGCTATTACAATAAAGGCAGTTAGTCCAGTATGAAAGTAGCTTCATTTGAACACATATAGTTTTGCATATATACAAGTATACATATATTTACAACCACATAACCTCGTGTATATACTTACATAATTAATTTGATATATAGATAAAGTCAGTAGTACATCACAGATAAAGTCAGTAGTACATCTGATGTGTACAAGAGTACAGTTGTGTGAAAGCAAGATATCTTTAATTAAGTTCTTTAACCCTCCACCGTTTTTTTTTTTTTCCATTTGTTTCATTCATTAGGTTGCAACTATACTGGGTACTGCCTTGAAGGGCTTTATTGAATAAATTATTGACCCCAGTAATTATTCTCCTTGCCCTCAACCCAATTCTTCTCAACATCACTTGCTGTGTCTGTTATTTCCCCTCGTGCTCTTATGGAACATCCCCCTCTAACCCCTCTGGACTACATGCACTACCCCCACTGTTACCTGCGGGCAGGCCTCTCCCTCTCTCTCACTCTGACTGTCTTTCTAACTCCCTCCCACCTTCCTTGTCCTTCTGAGGTAGCCAAGTATTTCGTCAGTAGCAAGAGGGCTGCCTTAGTCATACCTTGATCACTTGGTTCTGCTCTCTCTCTCTCTCTCTCTCTCTCTCAGCCGAAAGGTCCTTAGATTGTGAGCTTGCTGATGCTGGCGTCACATAAAATGCACCCATTTCTGTGTCACATAACAAAGCACCTGTTCCGGTACCATGTATAGAGCACTCGTGCAAATGTCATGTAAGGAGTATCTGTGCTGGTGCTATGTAAAAAAGCACTTGTGCCACTTCCGCATAAGAGGCAACTGTGCTGGTGTCACATAGGGAGCACCCATGCCGATGCCATGTGTTGCACAAATGTGCTGGTGCCATGTTAAAAGCACCCAGTACACACTAAAGTGGTTGGCATTAGGAAGGGTATCCAGCTGTAGAAACCATGCCAAAACAGACAATTGGTACAGATCTCTGGCTGGCCAGCACCTGTCAAACCATCCAACCTGTGCTAGCATGGAAAACAGGTGTTAAATGATGATCATATATACAATATACATATATATATATATATATACATGCACACACACATATACATGTAAACAAGTGTGTGTGTGTTTGTTTATGTATGTGTATGCATGTACATGTTTATATATATGTTTATGTATATATTTATGTATATATATATTTATGTATGTTTATATATTTCATGGTTGTTGTGTAAAGCATTGCATTTGTCAGAAGTCTTTTCAGCAATTTGTGTTGCTTTTTGCATTTGATGAATTTGTGTTTTCAGAATGTTGTTCATTTTTGGTTCCCTAGTAACCAAAGGTAGATTTTGTACAATAGTATTGTATACATCATGTGTGTGTATATATATATATATATATATATATATATATATATATATATATATGTATATATATATGTATATGTGTGTATATATGTGTATGTGTATATATGTATGTGTATGTGTGTATATATATATATATATATATCTGTATATTTATGTGTGTGTATATGTATGTGTGTGTGTGTGTGTATATATATATATATATATATATATATATATATATATGTGCAGAAAACAACTGCCGCCAAATTCCAGGGAGAAAAACTAGATGTAGTTGATAGCTTCCGCTATCTAGGTGACCAAGTTAATAGTGGGGGAGGGTGCACTGAAAGTGTAGCTGCTAGAATAAGAATAGCCTGGGCAAAGTTCAGAGAGCTCTTACCTCTGCTGGTGACAAAGGGTCTGGTCTCTCTTTCAGAGTAAAAGGCAGACTGTATGACGCATGTGTACAAACAGCCATGCTACATGGAAGTGAAACATGGGCTGTGACTGCTGAGGACATGCGTAAGCTTGAAAGGAATGAAGCCAGTATGCTCTGATGGATGTGTAATGTCAGTGTGCATACTCGATAGAGTGTAAGTACTTTGAGAGAAAAGCTGAACCTAAGAAGCATCAGTTGTGGTGTGCAAGAGAGACGATTGCGCTGGTATGGTCATGTGGCGAGAATGGATGAGGATATCTGTGTGAAAAAGTGCCACACCCTAGTGGTTGAGGGAACCTGTGGAAGAGGCAGGCCCAGGAAGACCTGGGATGAGGTGGTGAAGCACGATCTCCAAGCATTAGGCCTCACCGAGGCAATGACTTCTGACCGAGATCTTTGGAAATATGTTGTGTGTGAGAAGACCCGGCAAGCCAAGTGAGACTAAAATCCAAAGTCTCTGCCAGGGATGTAGCCATCCCACTTATGCGTACTCTGCTTGTGAAGACCTGTTGAGGCAAGTGAAATCGAAATCGAAATATATATATGTATATATATATATATATATATATATATATATATATATATATATATATATATATATATGCATGTGTAGATGTATATATATATATGATGTGTATATATATATATGCATAGATACACATATATGTGTGTGTGTATGTCTGTATATATGCATGTATAGATGTATATATATATATATATATATTTGTATGTGTATGTATAGATGTGTATATATATGTTGATGTATATGTATACATATTTATGTATATGTATATATTTGTATATTATGTATATATATATGTACATATGCATGCACACACACACACACATGTGTGTGAATATTTATAAAAAACAGGAATGGATTCTAACCTTTGTTAGTCAGCTTAACTGGTATTTTATTTCAATATAACTGTTGTTATAACAGTTATGGAATTTAAATTTTTAACAATGTATTCTGTCAACCAGTCCCTCAGACTTGCACCTGCCGTGCTCATATTCATCCATTTGATTCTGTCTTTGTCTGTCTTTTACTGTAATGTGTATGTGTGTGTACATATATTTATACAGGTGTGTATGTATGTATATATATTCATATGTATGTGTGTGTGTATATATATATATATATATATGTATATATATATATATAGATGGGAAATGTTTTTATTTTTCATTCCCTTTCGAAATTATTCCTAATTGTGGTGTGGAGTTTTAACTGCTCCTTCTAGTGGGTTAGCTGTCCTATTATGAACATCTCTGATGGGTTTAAATGTACACTGTATTTTAAATATATATTTTCATATGTATATGTCTATATACTTAAGTATATAGGAAATGCAAGGAGTATACATCAATTGACATATCGAGTTACCCCAAATGCTTTGCTTGTCTGTCTTCCATTTTTGCTCTATTTACATTTTTGTGTATGTATATACATGTGTATATATATATATATATATATATATATATATATATATATATTTATTTATTTGCATACAGGGCATTGTTGCTCAATTTGACAGTTTGGAAAAGAAAAGGAAAAGAAAACATGATATTTCATCCAAAAATAAATGCAGTTTAATAAAGCAAAAAATATCAACTAGATTATAACTGAGGGATTAATTTACTCGAAGTAGCTTCCTACATGGCCTTAAGATGGCTCCAGAATCTGGCACATGTGTTTGTCACAATGTTCTTGGTAAGATCTTTGAGCACCTCCTTGATCATAGCCTCCAGCTCAGGTTTTATAGGGGAAGCAGTTGGTGACTTTCTCAACTGCATCACACTCATGGTAATTCATGAGATTTAAGTTAGAAATCCAGAAATTGAGGCTGATAAAATTATAGAAATTTTTGGACAACCACTTCTGACTCTTTCTTGAAGTATGGCAAGGAGCTTAATCCTGCTGCCACACATATAGCTTTCCAGCAGCAACCCTCTCCAGCCAGAGATTGACAATAGTTTCCAGCAGTTTCACATAACTGTCTGAATTGAGCCTAGGACTCTGTTCAAAGATTTGAGGTAGCCTAGAGACCATCATGGTTTGGAGGAACTTAGTTTTCATGACATATGGGACATCATATGGATCGTAGACAAGCACCTATTATTCAAAATGTTATGAAACTAATCCTGGCTGATCTTCTTTTCATGAGAAAAATCATATTTTCCCTAGCTCAACAGAATGCCTCAACTTGTTCAGGCATTTCTTTGCCTTCATCAAGTAGTTCTCCTAGGCTTTGGCTGTTAGACTTTGTCCCTTGCATATCTTGGTGGTGACTCCAATCTATCTCTCTCACCAAAGCCCAGATTCCCTTGCTCCTATCTTCCATCAGTTTGTTCTACAGTTTGTTCTACAGTTTGTTGGATGAATTGTGGAATGTGGACACAATCAAAATGCCTTCCTGCCAGTCATAGCTTCAGAAATGATGATGATGATGATGATATACGACAGGCTTCTTTCAGTTTCCATCTGTACTCACACACACACACAGCAGTAAAAGACAAATGGCTTGGAATTGTAGTAGAAGACACTTGTCCAAGGTGCCATGCAGTGAAGCTGAACCCAGAACCATGTGGCTGAAGGCAATCTTCTTACCACAATGCCATGCCAGCACCATCCATTGAAGCAAATAAAACTATAAATATGTAAATATTTGCTTAAAGATTCACTCTTCCAAAAAAGAATTACATCACATTCTCAAAGTTTTAAAATTCTTATGACCTCAACGTATCTGTGTGTATCTGCATGTGTGTATGCATGTGTTTTGTCATGTTTGTTATGACCCTACCATGTGTTCATACTGTCATCCAGGCCCTACTCTTAACACTCTTCAACAGGCATGGCTGTGTGGTTTAGAAGCTTGCTTCCCAACCACTTGGTTCTGGGTTCAGTCCCATTGCATGGCACCTTGGGTGAGAGTCTTCTACTTTAGCCACCAGCCAGCCAAGGCCTTGTGAATGGATTTAGTAGACAGAAACTGAAAGAAGGCCATCGTGTGTGTGTGTGTGTGGCCACCATTTGACAACCGGTGTTGGTGTGTTTATGTCTCTGTAACTTAGCAGTTTGGCAAAAGACACCAGGCTTTAACAAAAAATAAGTACTGGAGTTGATTAATGTGATTAAAACATCTTCGCACTGGTGCTCCAGCATGACCGCAGTCTAATGACTGAAACACGTAAAAGCAAAAAAAAAAAAGATAGACTTCCACTGTACTTGAGATGACTATGGAAAAATCAATAGGGTCTCTTTATGTCTATATAAGGGCTCATGCTCCTTTGTGTGTGTTTGTGTATGTATATGTGGATGTACATCTCTCTCTCTCTCTCTCTCTCTCTCTCTCTCTCTCTTATATATATATATATATATATATATATATATATATATACATGTGTAGATGTTGGTGCTTGTATATTCTTTTATTCTTTTACTTGTTTCAGTCATTTGACTGCGGCCATGCTGGAGCACCGCCTTTAGTCGAGAAAATCAACCCCAGGACTTATTCTTTGTAAGCCTAGTACTTATTCTATCGGTCTTTTTTTTTGCCGAACTGCTAAGTTATGGGGACGTAAACACACCAGCATCGGTTGTCAAGCGGTGGTGGGGGGACAAACACAGACACACAAACACACATACATATATATATACATATATACGACAGGCTTCTTTCAGTTTCCGTCTACCAAATCCACTCACAAGGCTTTGGTCGGCCCGAGGCTATAGTAGAAGACACTTGCCCAAGGTGCCAAGCAGTGGGACTGAACCCGGAACCATGTGGTTCGTAAGCAAGCTACACACACACACACACACACACAATATTTTATAAGATTTTTCATGCAACAATGTCCAACCTACTTTCCTGTGTACACACACACACACACCTCCACACTTATACTGACATATAGAAAGATAGATAGACAGTGAGCTGGTGCTCAGCAGTTTGTGCCCACTATTGACAAGTAACAATAACTATTGCTGACAACTAATACTCAGCCTGTGCTAGATCTTATAACAATTACTATATGACAGCAGCAATCTATACACAGTATATATATTACATAGCAAAATTCTTCCTGTCATAACATAAAGGGCTAATGAAAAGTTTCCTTTCATCTGCTAGATTCTATCAGTACAATTGACATTCCAAAAATTCTCAACTTTTTTTTTTTGTTTGGTCATACACATATTCACATATACATACATGTAGATTTGAGGGAGCCTCTATATGGTCACTCGAACTGCTAGAAATAACAGACAAATTTCCCTTAACCCTTTAGCATTTAAACTGGCCATATCTGGTCCTAATATTCTACCTCTTTTATGTTCAGACTGGCCAGATTCTACCTTTCACATCTACCATACAATGTCATTATAAAAATAATCATATCATTGAAATCACAAAGCTATGAGATAATGCATGATTAATTCAAAACTATGTGAATAAATAAGTATTACATGTATTCAGTTGCTAATGGATTAAGTCATAACCTATCTTCTTAAAAGGTCATATTAGATAATTGTAGCTCTTACAACTCCTTAAAAAGACAAACTGGTCATGGTTGGAATGCTTTTTGCATTGTCTGCTCAATTATGGTTGACCTGAAACTAAGTACAACATAAATATATGCAAGGAGATGCTGTAAAGTTTCTGACTTTAGGTAAAAGAAAAAACAGGAGGATCAGTTAATTATGATTTCATTCAATGTATTTCCCTCTGATTCACTTATTGCAGCAGTCCTTCAGTTTTTCTAAGCCCTGTATAAAAACTCAAAAGGTTGGTCCTCCAACTAGGCCTTTAGTGGTACCCTTAAAGCCAGGAACTTTTCAGCACTCCCTCCTATATCATGGTTATGTCAGTACAGCGAAGTTTTCGTAGGTACAGTTGTGGCTGTATGGTAAGTTTGCTTCCCGACCACATAGTTCCCGGTTCAATCCCACTGTGTGGAACCAAGGCTGACCAAAGCCTTATGAGTGGATTTGGCAAACAGAAACTGAAAGAGACTCATCATATATAGGAGTCTATATCTATGTGTGAGTCTATGTTGTCTTCCACTTTATTGCATGACAACCAGTGTTGGTTTGTTTACATCCTGCAATTTACTAGTTTCACATAGCAAATTAATAGAATAAGTACCAGGCTATAAAGAATATGTACTGGCATGAATTTGTTTGATTAAAATCTTTCAAGACTGTAACCCCAGTATGACCACAGTCCAATGACTGAAACAAGTAAAAGATGATATTGTTGTCTAAACTAATAACAAGCTTTATTTGGTTTGATATTTTCCCCTTTCTATTTTGAAATAACATAACGGTTTCAATTTTTGGCATAAGTCCAGCAATTATAAGGCAGGGAGTAAGTTGATTACATTGACCCCAGTACTTAACTGATATTTTTTTTATCGACCTTGAAAGGATGAAAGGTAAAGTCGACTTCCACAGAATTTGAACTCAGAACATAAGGATCGACAAAATGCCACCAAGCAGTTTGCCCAGTGTGCTAACAATTCTGCCACCACACCTTATTTTGAAATAACATCATAACACTTCAAAAGATATTAACAATAAGAGTCACGTGTGCATACGTGCACACCTGTTAATAGAATTTGTGTTTATTATTTGAAATAAAATGGAACAGTTCAGGCATGAAGTCGAGAGTTGCTATTGTTGAGTTGTTAAAAGCACTTTGACTGTTTTACCCCGTAAGTTGTAGTTTAACTGTCATGGAAGAAGAAAAGCAAAATGAGGAAGTCATATCAGAATGTGAATTAACAGACATTGCAATCAATTTTAAAAAGAACATATAGTTGAACTGAAACAGGAATTATGTAAAAACATGAGAGAGAGAGAGAGAGAAATTGTAATTTTGACTCAAGACCAGCAATTGTAGGGAAGTGGGTTAGTCAGTGACATTGACCCCCACACAACCTCTGTAGAATTTCAACTCAGAATGTCAAGGGTTAGAAGGAATACTGCAAAACCTTTTTTCCAGTGTTCTAATGATTCTTACACCTCACTGCTCGAGAGAAATTATAAATAATATAAATTGGAGGAAAACTGTTGATAAAATGCTACAAAGAAAATTAAATGAAGACCATTTTGTTTAGATATGAGTGTGATATTCAAGATATCAAGATTTATTTCCTTTACTGTGGTTAAAATGTAAGTGGAAATAGTATATGCCATTTTGCAGCTTTTTATTTTTTTGTTATTTGTTTCTGCTCTGTGGGTATGTATGTATAGTTCGAATGTACAGAAAACAAAAGACAGAGCCTATACCTTTTACAGAAAGGGAAGAGAGGAACAAAAATAGAGAGAAAAAAATGAATATATATATATATATATATATATATATATATATATATATTGATATTGATATCTAACATAGACACAAGGCAACTAATTTTGTGGCAGGACAGATTATATTTGATTAAATCAATCCAGTTGACTCTTACTTATTTTATTTGTCTTGGTAGGACGAAAGGCTCCAACAACCTGGACTGGATTTAAACTCTGTCTGAATACTGTAAAGTGATGGCATATGGTTTACATGTGTGGATGAGAATGTTGAGCTCATAATTGTAAGATCATAGTTTCAATTCCTGCGACAGGCAGTGCATTGTGTTCTTGAGCAAAAAACTTCATTTTACATTGCTGTAATCCATTCAGCTGTAAATGAGTTCCTGCAATATCTGGGAAGTTAACCCTGTGACAGGTCTGCCTCCCATTCAGGAGTGAGTGTTGTAATCTCAGACACTTATATACCATGGAAACGAGTTTAAGCTCTGGCCTTGTGAGTCCTAAATACTGTAAAGTGTTTTGTCCAGCTCTCCTTCAATTCTGTCATCCAGCACCATTTTTTAGCCCATTAGCATTCAGATTATTCAGTCAAATGTAATATTTATTTATTTATTCACGTGAATTGCTCGTGCATTATCTTGTAGCTTCAAGATATTGATGGTGTGATTGTTTTATCCTTAGAATGACATTGCATGTAGGTGTGAGAGGTTGGATCTGGCCAGTTTAAACATAAAACAGGTTGAATATTTGGACCAGATTTAGCTGGTTTGAATGTTAAAGGATTAAGGCATATTTTGCAAATGTAAACTTCTTTTAAACAATAATCTTAATATATAAAACAGAGTTTGTGTATGTGTGCATATGTTCCTTATGAATTTGAAAACTGAGTTGATGTATGAGGTATCAAAAGATTTAGTAATCTTTTGGCTACTAAATAAAGTATGTTTTTTGCACAACTCTTTTTTACTACAAAAGTAACCTCAAAAACAAGGTTGGGTTGCACAATTTTGAAGTCTTTAGCTAAGAGAGGCAACTCTGCTTGAACAATCTTTATGTCTTGGAGCATAATGAGAAACGGTTAAAATACATGGAGTTTTACCAGGGAATGAATCTTCGAAGATATACCGTCAACTTTATTAATATTATTTAGTAGATAATCTTTTAATGTGAAGTATGTTTGTCTGTGTTTTGTTTAGTCCAGAGTTGCCTCTGATGTAGCAGACCCATCACATAGTTTTTTTTTCTTCCTGAAATAGTGTAAATATTGATGAAAGGGTGTGTTTTAAAAGAGATTTGACTGCTATTTGTAGTAGCTCAAGTTATCACAGACACACCTCTGTGTATGTGTTTTGTTGTGGTGAAAAATATACTTTTTCTCAGAATATTTTGCACAATGATTTTTTTAAAGAAATCTGGACATCTTTCTTATTGCTAACCATTCAACTTCAAATTAATATTGTTAATTGTTGGAAGTGAAGTAGACTGAGATGTACATATAGTGTTATTGTATAGAGTGGAAGTTCAATACAAAGTTTTGATCTTGTGGTTAGTAATCCATTACCTTAAATTTGAAGCCGTTAAGTCTTTAAACATTATTTTACTGGGTTTAGTCTTTCGACTGTCATCATGATGGGGTATCATCTTCAAAAACTTAATTGATCATACTGCTAACATTGATGAACTGCTAACATTGAGACATAGTGGGACACAATACTCAATTTAACAACAAATGTAAAAGCACACACACACACACACACATACTAGGTGCAAGAATGTGGAACCATGTGGTTGAGAAGTTTGCTTCCCAACCACATGGTTCCATATTCAGTCCCTCTGCATGGTATCTTGGGCAAGTGTTTTCTACTATAGCCCTAGGCCAATCACAAACTTGTGACTGTATTCGGTAGACAGAAACTGCAGCGTTGTTCATCAAAAAAATAACTGAAAAACATGTTTATAAAAAAGATTTGTTTGTTTCATACTCCTCGTGTGCTGATTCTGCCCTTAAGAAAAGAACAAATAATACAATGTGGTTGTAGGTTATAACACCTGGTGCATTGCTCGTATAACAAAATAGAATAAATATCATATGGGTTTCTGTAATCTGTGTCGACATATAAAATAAGTGTAACATGTCCCACCACAAAATGCACATCCTCAGTATAACCAAAACCATATCACAAAGACTTACCTTTCTCCTTAGAGTCAGAAAAATATTTAATTCCCTAATAGGCATGAACTCTTAACAATGCTCAAATAAGACTTACAGTGAAGTACTACTCGAACATTTGGGACAGTCAGTGCTGTTGCTGTATACAAACATCCTAACCTGCATCAAAACAAAGACCACTACCACATTGATGGGTATGAAATTACTCACCATCACACTTCTATTTATATTCTAGAAATGTGCTGACTACTCGCTCTGCCTTTTACTTAGCTGATCTCAGGTCAATTCTTGTATTTATTCTTTCTTTACTCATCTCTCCTTCTCTTGTCTTCCATACTGTGTCAACTTTATCCCTTCCATCTCCCCCAAACACTGAACAATACACCCAATCCTTCATATCCAAAACTACCCTCTGGAGTTCTGTCCCTGCAATGTGATTTTCCTGCAGCAGACAACATGTAACTATTCAAGCAGAACTTTACATCAAAGTGGTTGTGAAAGCAATAATCACAGCTCCTTCCTGCAGACCAGACCAGACCAGACCAGATCAATGAAAATACTTTTTAAAATTATTTATTTTGCTGTCAATCCTACCATATATATTTCCTTTGCTGTCATTTCTGATTGGTTAACTTTTTGTTAGATATACATTGTTCCATAAGCAGTTTGTAAATAGCAATTTCACTGTTCTTGTTTTACTATCACAGTAATGATTTCCAATATACTAAACTCAACTGTTCTGACCTAGTATTTTTTTTATTACACTTGTCTTTGCCTTCTTGATTGAGTGTCATTCCCTTCTTAAAACCTACTCAGAACAATAAATAAAGTAATCAGTCCTGAAAATGGTTAAAAGCATGAATGGTATCCAATCTAAAACTCTATCTCAAAAAGAAAACCATGATGTGTGCAAATGCACAACTGTCATAAGACCCACAAGGCTAACCTTAAGACTTAGTTGTACTCTATGCTTAAAATAATATCTCTCTCAAACCGTCTTTTATACATGTCATTTCTACTGTCTCACACTTCAAAACTAGCAAAACCACACTAACCCACTGTTCACTTCTAATTACAAATGACTTTTCCTGCAGTCAATGAGGAGCCTTTACATGGTTGTTCAACCTAATATAACTATCAACCAAATGTTCTCCAAATCATATTTTATCTTCTTAATTATAGAAAGAAAACATTAGATAATGAATAATGTCCTGCATATTGGTTTCAAATTTTTGGCACAAAGCCAGCAAGTTCGAGGGACGGGATAAGTCGATTATATTGACCACACTGCTGAACTGACACTTATTTTATCGAACCCGAAAGGATGAAAGGCAAAATCGACTGTAGCAGAATTTGAGCTCAAAATGTAAAGACAGACAAAATGCCGTTGAGCATTTTGCCTGACATGCTAATGATTCTGCCAGCTGTAGTTACACCAAAGACAAGTTGGTCATAACTGGAATACTTTGAAAATATGGTGGTTGTGTGACTTCTTGATCAAAATTAACTTGGGGCAAAACTACAAGAAAAACAACACCAAAAGCACTTTTCCTTTGCATCACTGAAGAAAACAATGTTAGATATTGTTGTAATTTCTTATTGAAGAGATGAGCTGCAGACTCAGCAGTAAATGAGATGTTCCAAAATGGCTCCTCACATTGAACAAAAACAAAGGTTTATGGATAACTTTATGAGTTAACTCATTATAATTGTCAACTTTGGTAACCCCATGTAGAAGTGCATGGGTT
Source organism: Octopus bimaculoides (assembly GCF_046866305.1). NCBI lineage: Eukaryota > Metazoa > Mollusca > Cephalopoda > Octopoda > Octopodidae > Octopus > Octopus bimaculoides. The sequence goes on along the minus strand of NC_142929.1, from coordinate 52,253,287 downwards.
AGTGGTTAGGGTGTTGGACTCATGATCATAAGATTGTAGTTTCAATTCCTGGACCAAGCAACACATTGTGTTCTTGAGTAAAACACTTTATTTCACATTGCTCCAGTCCACTCAGCTGGCAAAAACGAGTAAACCTGTGCTGGACTGGCGTTCTGTCCAGGTGGGGAATATATACACCACAGAAACTGGGAAACCAACCCTATGAGTGTATATGACTCAGGATGGAACTTTTTCTGTAGCCCTCTAATGTGTGAGGATATAACATATCTAATCAATGAACTTAGATATAATTAACTAACAAATGAGATCGTATTCATTGACTTCTTATTAACAAGAATTTTTGTTTTGCTTTGGAACTAAAGGGAGCTACTTCTCTTGTTTCACCTCTTGTGCGAGGACATTTCTCATTCTTCAATCTTAACTCTTTAGTCACAATTAATTACACATGACATTGAAATTTTGTTGTGTCGTCCCTTACCTCTCCTTTCTATTTAATTTAACACTCAATAATCACATAGCTTGATAGTTTCTATTAATGCCCTTCACAGACCACAACTTGTACTTTGAAACTTCTATAATGTTTATTGTGTTGTTATTGTAAACATCTTGTTTCCTTGTCTGTTAATTAGAATTGTTCTTCTATATTTAACATGACAGAATTTTAGAAGTCATTCACATCTAATTATTTCCTGTTTGGTCACACAAACACACAAACACACAAATGTGTATGATGATGATCATTATCATTACCTTTATTATTGTTTGATTTTCTTTTTTTTTTTTTTGATATAATCACATGTATTTTATTTATGAATATATACATAATACAAAACACGCTTAAACAACACGGCACTTATAGGAGACAAGCCAAAACAAATACCTCCCAGAGTGCATTCTTTTATTGGTTCCTTTTATTGAACTGCAGTCTTGCTGGAACATTGATTTCAAGTACATTCAGTACTTATTTCAGTGTGGTACTTATTTCATCACTCTCTGTAGAATGGCCAGGTTACCTTTTGGAGTAAAAAGATACAACTCAGCACACCAATTTACACAGCTATAAACAAATATCCTCCTCCTCCTCCTCCTCCTCATCATCATCGTTTAGCATCCATTTTTCTATGCTGGTATGTGTTAACTGATTTGATAGGAGCCAATGAGTCAGAAGATTGCACAAAGCTCTATTGTCTGCTTTGGATGGATGCCCTTCCTAATGCCAACCACTTCACAGAATCTATTGGTTTATATGGTACCAGCACAAGTGAGCTCAACAAGTAATTCACAAGACAAGACCCCCACATCTGAGGAGTTGTAGTTTTAAGGGGGGTAGCTTTATGCTAGGTGATGAGCAGTTAAGATATGATAAAGGAGACAAAAACAGGTGTCTTACAATAGAGGAGATATGTGGCTGCCTTAGTTGGGAAAAGAAAAGATAGTGGTAAAGAGGTATAAGTGTGTGCTCACACACACACACACACACACACTTAATGGATTTCTGTACACTTATCTCTAAGCTATTATAATTCTATTCATAAGCCAATTCAAGGCTACAGCGAAAGACATCTCCCTAAGGTACTGCATCAGGAAATCAAATCTAGATTCAAAGTGAGTGCAAAGTTAACTTCTTAACCATATTGTTATGTCCTTGCACATATATATATGTGAAGAATTCTGAATGAAAAGATTTCGAAATACTAAGCTATTTCATTTATGAGGGGGTGCTGAAAAGTTCCTGCCTTTTGGATAAAAGAAAATACAAGAGGATCGGTTAATTATGATTTTATTCAACAGATTCCTTTCTCAGATTCACACACTTATTACAACAGTCTTTCAGTTTTTCTAAGCTCTGTAAAAAGACTCAGAAAGTTGGGACACCAACCAGGCCTTTCATGATACCCTTAAAGCTAGGAATTTTTCACACACCCCCCTTGTATTTAATAACATGTAATATAAATAATAACATATTCAAGGATATTTTATTGTGTTACACTTGAGTATGTTTTTCATGTTTGTGATCAAATATTTGTGTGCCTATATCTATAAAATGTGTTGTATTTAACAGCCACACCTTTTCGATTTGTAACTACACTCCACTAGTTATTGATAAAAGTATATTAATATAATTCAAATACTATATTGATTACTGCTTTCTCTCCAAATTTAATGTTCTTGTTTGATGGTAGTGTTCTACTTTCAAATAACCTTCTTGACGCTAATATCATAAAGTGTCTTTGTTTTAAAAATAACTCAGTTTTTCAACCATTATCTTTCTATCTTTTTTTTTTTTATCTCTTGATGTTATATCTTGATATTTTTAATCAGAACAATCACAATCTATGATAAAGCATCATAGATAAGATCCTGCATCATTTTATGCAGTCTTAAATGTAACCTTTTATTTAGACAGTAAATTTTTTTGAGAAATTCGATTACTATTTCTAGCAGGTTAAGAATGGAATCCCTTCAATCATAGGTATTCAGTCAGTGCTGACCTTAGGCTAAACAACAACTGTACGATGCCTAATTAACTGCCATCTCTTGCTACTAAATTGAGAAATAAATTGTTATATTCATAATGAAATACATGCAGTGCACTTGATAATGCAACCAGCTAAAGTATTGCAGTGTTCAAATCCTTGTGCTTGCATTTGACTCTTTTTTTTTTTTGATAAAAACCATAGATTAGGTGAATTCTTAACTCGTAGACCCAATGATCAAAGATGTTCCAGCTTTGTTGATTCCATTTTTTACTGTAGACAGTATTTCTAGGACTATATTATCCATTATATTGTCTTTTAAGATGGTAGTATTCAATTTTAGGAAGATTTGACTGCTGTTGTTAGCTGATCAAGTGGCTACATAAAAACTCTCATTACCTAACTTGAGGATAAATGTCTACTGTTCAGAGGAAAATATATCTATGATTGGCTGGTGTTGTATCCAGGAAATTTGTCTCTCATCTATCTTCTTTTAACAAAAGGCATGATCAAACACTTGCCCGTAGTCCCTTATGATCCTGTCAAGAACTAAATTTAACCCTTTAGCATTCAGATTATTCTGTCTAACGTAATATTTATTTATTCACATTGTTTTGAATTAATCATGCATTATCTTGTAACTTTGAGATTTAAATGATGTGATTGTTTGTTTTTTAGAATGACATTGTAGGGTAGGTGTGAATAGTCAGATTTGGCTGGTTTGTTTATTGTGCTCAGCTCTTATTATTTCTTAAATGTAGTTCTTGGATGCATCTTAATCCTTTAGCATTTCAACCAACCATATCTGACCCTAATATTTTGCTTGTTTTGTGTTCAATGATGTGTTGTTATGTTGTACATAAATCAATGTTATATTAGATATTTTTTTCACATACTGGTTTCAAACTTTCAATTATAATCACACTGATGCATTGCTGCTTTCAGAGTTTTTAATTGATTATAAAGAACTCAATATTTGTTGTAATTAACCATTTTATCCCATATAAGATTGGTAAAATAAGTCTATCTTCATTTGAAAGGGCATAACTCAAACTTAATATACCAAAGTATTCTTTGCTCAACATACCAATTTTGTTTGGTCATTTTCTTCATCAACATTCACATCATATACATACACTGCCATGTAAAAAGCACCCAGTACACTCTGTAAAGTGATTGGCATTAGGGAGAGCATCCAGCCATAGAAACAAGCAAAATCAGACTGGAACCTGGTGCAGCTCTCCTGCTTGCCAGCTCTGGTTAAACTGTCCTACCCATGCCAGCATAGAAAATGGATGTTAAATGATGATGATATGATGGGCTCCACAGTTTCCAGCTACCAAATTGTATTCTCAAGGCATTGGTCAATCTGGAATTATGGTAGAAGAGACATATTCTCAAAGTATTTTGCAGTGGGATTGAACTGAAACCATATGGTTGTGAAGTGAACTTCTTCACCAAGCAGTCATAATAAAGTTATAGTTCATCATATTTGCTTCTTTAAAAGACCTGTTTTCCACACTATTGGATGGAACCAAAATTGTGTGTTTCAAGAGTGGGGGGGCTGTATTTAGTAAGATGTTAAAGTTGTTAGAGGGAGAGACTTGGTTGTTGATAAATTCAGTGATAATTTTATTAGTAAATAAGAGAAAATATTCTTGAAATATTCTTTTACTGGTTTCAGCCATGGCAGGGGACTGCCTTCACAGGGTTTTTAGCCAATGATATCTAATCCAGTATATAGTCAGGTGCTTAATTTATTGTATGGCTGTGTTATCTTTTAGTGTAAAGGAATATAATTTGAGACACCAATTTTATACTAGCACACACAGACACACATGCATATGCACGCACACGCACACACACAGAGGAAGGTCATCATCCTCAGAATTTCTGTCTACTGATATTCATTCCCATGCTATTAGTTACATTAGACAACACTTGTCCAAGATGTAGTGGAATTTATATGGCAGCAACGTGAATTTGTTAACCACACAGCCATGTCTGTACTTAAACTATTACCATATTTTCTGGCATTCAAACATCATCACTATCTTTTTAAATCTTGTTGCAGTTCACATAGAATTTTTGGTGCTCCAAAGTTGTCTTGGTTTATAGTTAACCTACCTAGTTAACCTACCTTTTTTGATTGTAAATTTTGGTCTGAAAATTTCAACTTGTGTGTTGGAAAAGAGTTAATCTGAATTTGCAGTGATCTGATAATCTTTTCCAATAAAATTATCTTTCTTTACTTGTCTTGTTTAATATTCAATTATTTATAAGTATTTTTTTTTTTTTCCACCAGGTAAAGTGCTACCTTGATAAACACAACTGCAGGGTCGTTATGGCTAGTGTATGTTCCAGTGACAAGGAGGAATTCTTGCAAATGAAGTCTCCAACAAAAACCGCAGAAGGTATTAAATATTCTAATGTATTTTTAATTGAAGGAAGAAAAAAATTTATGCTTATGAATTTGCTTTGCAAGATTGCTGATGTGAAATCATGTCTTGAAACAAATATTGTTATGTTTCAGGATGGTCATTTTTTTAATATTTCTTGCCAAATAAACACACACATTATATATTTGTTCTTCACTCATTTATTATTGTTCTTATTTTATCTTATGTCCGTTGTCACGCACCTGTGACCTCTTCAGTGACTCTTCCATCTAATGTATCTCCTCCTGTTCAGAGTGAAGAACGAATATATAGTGCATGTGTTTATTTGGCAAGAAAAAATAAACGACCATTCCAAAACAGAAGAAAATTTGTTTACCAGAACATGATATACTCATCTTCTGATGTTTTTTGTAGTTTTAGAATCATATTTTGGTTCATTGTGGTTATTATTGTTTATTTAGCCTCCGGTGAACTCAATAGAACACACTTAATGTCAAAGGTATTCCAACTGTGACCATCCTGACATATTTTGAGACAGAGTGTATTGTGAATTACACCAACTAATGAGTCTGTTTTTTTTTTTTAATCTTATTTATTTCTAAGATAGTGTGAAAAACCAATCTGCTTATAGAGAAATATAATTTTGCTTGGAAACAGGTGAGTGTTGATGACAGGAAGGGCATCTGGCCATACAAAATCTATTTCAACAAACCTCCATCAGACCCTTACAAGCATGGAAAAGTGGATCCTAAATGATGATGTCCCAATAGACATCCACCTTCCATATTAAAGACTGTTTCCACTTTTTGATCAAGCCTTTTAATAAATAACAAATAACCAACAAAAAGACTTTGGGACCTACTAGTTTTCATAACCAGTTAATATTATCCACAATTATAATAAGGGGTTTATATCATATGTCAAACGTAGTTTGCTGAAAAGTGTGGGAATTAAATTCAATTAATTTTAAATTCACCTTGAGTAGGTGTCTTCTGCAGTAGTCCCAGGCTGACTAAATCTTTGTAAGTAGATTTTGGTAGATAGACACTGAAAGAAGCCCAACAAATCCATCGATCGATCGAGCGATTGATCGTAATATGCCTTTTATTAAAGCTGAAAAAATCTTCACAAACTGTTACTTAAAGTTTCACATTACTGTTTTTCAGATAGTTGTGATCGTATATCATCACAACTGTCTGATGAATGATATCATGAAATTGAGTAACAGGTTGTGAAGATATTTTTCAGCTTTAATAAAAAGTATGTGTGTGTGTGTGTGTATCTTACTGTCTCTTTTCTTTGACATCATGTGATAGTTGTAAATGAGTGTCACCATAATAGTAGTGGTATCTTTTATTTCCATTATTCTGTGAAAACATATCTGGTCATGGGAAACATTACCTTACTTGGTAACAGGAAGGGCATCCAGCCATAGAAAATCTGCCTCAATAAAATTTCATGTGACCCATGCAAGCATGGAAAAGTGTAGGTCAAAATGATGATGATGATGGCATATATAGACTTACTTGGATGTTATAAGAATTATTAAGGTTTTGTGATTTAGCTTTTGAAAATACTATTTAGTATTAATAGAGGTTCATATATATGGTGTAGTTACAATAAACAATAAAATAACTATCAGTCTTTTTTTCTGATTTGTGTATTGACAAGTCTGGCTGTTATTTTTAGCAGAGTGAGTGACAATATAGTGGTTCTCCTTCATGGGCTCTTTGAAATTTTGGTAATCAGGTTAAAAAGGCTGCTTATTATGTTTTTATACAAAGATCCTTTTGACATTTAATTTCAATTTACTTTAACCATGAGGTTTCAGGATCAGTCCCACTGTGCAGCACCTTAGGCAAGTGTCATGTACTATAGTCCCAGGTCAACCAATGCCAAGTGAGTGAATTTAGTTGACAAAACTAGATACTATGAGGAAGCTCAGTGTGTGTGTGTGTGTGTGTGTGTGTATACATATGTGTGTGTATATGTTTGTGCTTGTCCCTCTGCCATTGCTTGACAATTGGTGTTGGGTTGGTTATGTCCCCATAACTTAGAATAAGTACAAAACTTAAAAAATGAGTACCAGAGTCAATTTGTTTGATTAATCTTTCAAGACAGTGATCCATCATGGTTGCAGTGTGTGTGTATATACATATGTGTATGTGTTTGTGTTTGTCCCATTGCTTGACTATTGGTGTTGGTTTGTTTATGTTCCCATAACTTAGAATAAGTACAAAAGTTAAAAAGATAAGTACCAAAATCAATTTGTTTGATTAATCGCTTTAAAACAGTGATCCAGCATGGTTACAGTTTGATGAGAAAAACTAGTAAAAGATAAATCAGTGTGATGACCGTATCAGAATGGCTTTCTCATTTTTCTCCTACATTTGAGGCCTTATGGCTAGGTTGGCCACATGATTTGGATAGTGGATAACTGGCTCCCAAAGATGGTCCTCTTCAAGGAGATCAAGACTGGAAGTAGGCTTCATGGATGTCCAAAACTTTGTTTCCATGATCATCTCAAGTGATCTCTCATTTTATACAATATCCCTACCACCACCACTTAGCTGGAGCTCCTGGCTGTTAATTAGAAGGCATGGAAGTCCGTATGTGATGCTAGAGTAGAGTGCTTTGAAACCCAATGCAAGAGACTTCAACAAGAGAGGAGGAGACACTGTCATTAACCCTCTGCAGCTGTTGTTTCAGTGTCCTCAGTGCCATAGGATCTGCATCTCTCGTATTGCTCTTGTCAGCCACGTCTGCTCTCATGAGAAACAATATGCTGGAGGTAGAGGAGGATGAATGACTTGGATCAACACTGTCATCACCTTTGATGAGTTGTTATGAGCAAGCAAGTTTGTGGCTGATATTTGAAATCTTTTATAGACAACTTATTTTGTGACCAAATATGTATGCTATGGTGTTATCTCTATGTATTTTGGGTGTTCAAATCAACAGTAGAACTCTTGTTTCTCTGAGGAAGATAACTTTATTTTGCAGTTATTGACTGAAATATTGATTTCAAATTTTGGCATGAGGCCAACAATTTTGGGGAAGGATCTAAGTCAGTTACATTGACCCCAGTGCTCAACTCCAAAAGGATGAAAGGCAAAGTCAACCTCAGCAGAATTTGAACTCCGAACATAAAGATGGGTGAAATGCCACTAAGCATTTTTCTCAGCATCCTAACAATTCTGCCAGCTTGCCATCTTCATTGACTGAAATATTAAGAATAGTTACTAGAACTGAAAGCTATTTGCAACAGATAGTGAGAATGGCTATCTGTTTAAATGAAAGTATGTCTAAAAGAACCACTACAAGCAGTAATGGCACCAAGACAGTTCTCTGAGTGACTACACTCAGAATAAGTTTCCTGTGTGGAAACTCATTAGCTGCAACTGTCTGACTTCTACTGTTACAAAAATCATGCGACCACTTCCCTAATTTACCAGCTGTGCTAAGATCATGTAGTTTGTGATTAACTTTACTGAAGATCTTCATAAAATTTCAATAAAATCATATTCACATTTGAATGGTTGAGAATCTCTTTCAGTATCCAATCGTAATGCTGTATGAGTCGAGTGTCAGTTAATAAACAAACTATTTTCTTCTAAAGTTTGTTCCTCATTCATTTAATGTTACAGAAACTTGGTACTGAGCATTAGATGTATTAGGTACTGAGATTCATGAAACAATTTACTTTGTGTCTGTGTTGTGTGTGTATGTAAGGAGTGTTATTGATTCTAACTATTTGGGCACTGATATTGGCTTTAACTAATTTCTCATATAATTTAACAATTTGGCAACTTCTCCGTTTATTAATTTCAAGAGGTACCGGAAATATATAGAATAATTACTAATTGCTGTCTGTAATATCCACAAACAAACAAGCAGGAAAGACTACAGACATTGCTACTCTGTAATTAGACATGATACTTTTTTTAATCAATTGTTGTATGTCATTATCTTTTATAGTTATTGTTTTTATTTTGGATGCAATATATATATTTCAAAATTCTATTCTTGCAGTTGTTCTTCCTGTCATTATATTAATAGTTTATCTTATAAAAATGCCAAACGTTGATTTCCTCGAAATTCTGTAGTATTATTGTCCTTTTTTTAGTGTCTAATAAAACAAAGATATTTACTATAGCATATTATGAAATGTTTCATACATGTATGTTCAACTCATTCTAGCATTGATCATGAACAGTAACTGATGTTTGTTTGTTTGTATTTATATGTGTGTGTGTGTGTATTTATATGTTTGTGTTTATATTATAATGCATTTCCAGTGCTGTCATTATAAAATTTCCACATTTAAAAGTCACATCGAAATGTTAGTGCATGATTTCAAATACCACCAAAGATAGAATAACAATTTAAATAATTATTTCACACTGAAATTTGTTTATTATTCTAAAATATTCAGGTTTATTTGCTCTTTAAATTGGATTTAATTTTAACAGTGGTTGAATATATATAAAATATATAAAATTAACAGCTCACTTCATAGAGCAGAATACCAGAATATTTTAAAAGTGTAATCAAATTTAAATGTGAAACAATGAAAGAATAAATTATTTTCTATGGTATTTGCAACCATGTACCAACTTTTCAAAGATATGATTTTTTTTAAAAGGAGTAATTTTAGTATATTTAATCTCAAACAGCTTGTGCACAATGTTCATAGTCTGACTTCATTCAAGGATCTCCAAACAGCTACTTGATATGTCTGTACAAGACACCATGAAGCTTGCCAGAGAAGATTCCTCTTGGAAGATATTGCAAACTGAAAAAGTATCTTGAAAGATGCTTGCAGTCTTGTATTCTCTTAAAGATGGGGAGTCTTTGTGCTATTTATTTTCTGTGCCTGTTTACCATCCAACCCTCTGGAACTTTGTCATTATCACCAGGATAACATGACAGAAGACTAACTGCATCAAGCGTTACAATAGTAAAAAAAAAAAACAAGTGCTGTGCCTCATTGGAAACACTGTACAGTCCTTGGCTGGCAAATATCTTGAACAGTAAGGACTGGCAGCTCCAGTTTTCAGATGAGAGATTCTTCAGGCAACCAGCTATGACATCCAACAACCTGAAGAGTATGGCCATCAAAATTAATCACTGCTGGTTCTGGATAAAAGAGTGCTTATACCCAGATCAAACTAGTGGTGACATCTGACTCAAAAGGAAAAACTTTCTTTGATGCTTTTAATGGCACAAGCAAAACTTTTTTGACCAACCTAATTTTGGTAAAAAGTTTGTTCACTTGAGTAGATTGATATTGCAGTGATTTCATCTGGAAATGCTGTAGTTTGGCTCACAGATGGGACTGTTTATTCTGCTTTTAAACAACCACTCAACCTTATACATAATGTCTGTCCTGTGTGTAGCATTGGCAAAGATTCTGGAGCAGGCCAAGCTAAAAGTATGAGATGAGTGCACAATATCCCACAAACTTCCATTTGAAGCTTTTGATCATGTTAGAAGTTCTCAGAAGTAACACCAATATCATAGGTGGAGTTGCAGTCCTGCTCTGATGATTTCAAACAAACTGCCAGTCATCCAAAAAGGTATGCTAGTTGATGTTTTGAAAGCATGCCTCAAAGCAACCTGTTTTTGGAAATGACAGGAAAAAAAAAAAACTTCATCTTACAACCAACACAAAAGATGCACATAACAGAGATGTCTTGGCAGCTCAATTTGCAAGTTTTCTTTCACATGGGAAATATGGTTAGCTATCCACTGACACGACCGGAGATGACACAATACAAAAAAAATTGTAGAACAGTCATCAACATATTTCACAAAATGCTAAGAGTTTTTCCCAGCCTCTAATAGAGTTATAGAAACTGTGCCTTGCTTTTTGAATGTACCATTCTTGCTACTAAAGATGACTGTGTTCAAGCAAATAATACCAGCTCAATCCAGATGGAATAAGTTCATTCTGTAGTTGATGTTAACAATGCTGCCAACCATCCAATTTACAACTTCAGTTTCTAGTGACATTGTTTTTTTCTATGTCCATCAGCAAGTCTTAGGGATCTGTTGGGGTTGCTTAAGTTGAACAAGTCTAGGTTTCTTTCAGTCAGTTTTATGTTGCATGCTCATGTGTTGAGCTTGTAATAATTCGACCATGCGAACCAAAGGAGATGGCGACGTAGACGGAAAAGGCTCCTTTTTACCATGTCGCACAGTCGAACACAAAACTAAGATATATAAGATAGAAGGCTCCTCGTGAGAGATACGAGCCACAGTGCCAGTAAAAGAACTTAGGACAAACACAACCGTTAGATATATAATGAGAGTAAGTTTATTAACATAGTGAAACTGTTGTGTCTGTGAATGCGATATATATAAATAACACAGTAGATATGTCAGGCCTTCGTGTACAAGAGAATGTATACAACAATGTGAAGTAACGGACAGTCGTATAAGCAATAGTGTGTGTACAATATGTGAGAGCACAAGTGTGCTTGTGAATGAGAGGAAACACAGAACATAGAAAGAGTGTCTGTAACATAGGCTACAAGTCTCAAACACTGAGATAGAGAAATATCAGTTCGTATTAGAGTTACACAAGGAGATAGATTGTTCATACGCAGTTAGTTAATATGTGTGTTGAGCGTCGAATGCTGTGACCGTTTACCTGATACGGAATATTCTCGCTGGTTAGTTCTGACTGTTGCTTGTGGTGGAAACAATCCACTCAAAGAGTGTCGATATAAAACCGAGTGTGTTGATATTGGTGTGTACCTGGTGGTGAGGTTGCTGGCGCACGATATTGTGGTAGACAGTACATAGGTCGTGAAGCCGTCGGCGCTGGAACTGGCTGTAGTTGTAGCTGTGTTCTGTATGTGTGGTCAGCGACCAGACCTGTAAGAGATCTGGAATCGAAGACGACTACCGTCATTGGATCGGGCTTATTTATAGGCGAAATAGGGCTCACCGGAAACCCAGTAATAACTCTATCTCACGTGACTTATCCTAAGGCCACGATTGGACGTAATGCCCCCTTAGCAAGCAGAACATGGGGACAATTGCCGCGCAAATAAGAACCAATCAGGATGGTGGACAGAAAAGTCCAAGGCAGCCGAAAGCTAGAGGTTAGCAGCTTCGTTATCATTTATGATTGAATGCTCGAGAGAGAGGTTTCACTACAAGCTAAATAAACGTCTATTTATCAAAGCACCAATCAGTAAAATATGAACAAGTTGTCCACCCCAGAGCTCTCGTTGCGTAAAACACACTTGTTTTATGAGTTTGGAATACAAGAAACTATGTAAGGTAAAACGTAAGTTCTTAAGTTACAAAAGTGAAGCGGTCTCAAAAGCTTCACACATAGAAAACTGGAAAAATTCAACTTTAGACCTACATCTGCATTGCAATAAAAATATATGCAAATATAATTTCAAGCAAAAAGCTCTAGATTAAAACTTGCTAATTAAACATGAAAAGGGTTCACGTTTAAGGTATTCACAGTATGCCAAGCGCTTCTATTTGTGTGTGAAATAATGCAATTTTAAAAATTATATATATATTTATACATCTGGAATATATTAACATTGGCTACTTGTTTCTCTAGGATAGCTTAAGTAATGTAAGCACTTCTAATGAGAACTCAATATTGTTCGAAAATCGATTAAAGCTGTTCGTGTTTTTTTTTTAATCTAGAGAGAAATAGTTAAACTTGCCCTGTTTATATAGCTACCGCGTATTCTCCCCCTCCCCACCGCTGTGTGATTAAGAAATTCATGTAGCAATTTTGTGGTTTCGGGTTCAGTACTACTACGTAGCATGTCGAGCGAGTGTCTTCTACTATTGTCCCGAAGCGACCAGTGCTTCGTGTGTTAATTTGGAAAGCAAATACTGTACGCCCACCCACACACATGTGCGCGCCCCTTTGAGTTTGCCCACCCCACCCCACCGTTTGACGACCAGTATTGCTTCATGTCCCCGTAACTTAGCCATTTGGCAAAACACACCGATAGATAAGTATCAGACTTCAAAGAAATAAGTAATGGGAGCGATTTGATTGACTAAACCCTTCAAAATTGTGCCCCAGCAATCTAATGGCTTGTTTCAACACGAAAAAACATAAAAGAATATATATGTAACATCCTCGTTTTTTGTATGACAAACTTTGTGAACTACCTCATTTGACTAATATTGGGCGCGGTCTGAGTGCTGAACAGCCTGAGTTTAAATCTGCCACCAGGTTGTGAGAAAAACTATTTTTATATCAATTAAATAAAACTCGAACCGATGTCAACATGTCTTTCCAGCGTTACATGTCCTCGAAGCTGGGAACATTACGAAGAAGTCGCCGCAGTTCCTCTTCTCTCACGAGATGGAGCTCAGGTAGATAGATAATAACTTTCCTCGCAAACGTTCTCTCTAAATTTCTAAACTGTCTTTCCCTTGTGAACTTTAAAATGAGACTATCAGGTTTCCTAGTGTGACATTTTATCTGAGAATGTGACGGTTAGAAAACAATAGTTTTGTCATAACATAGAAACGTACTTAATTTTTCATATTTAAAACTCTTAAATATACAATTTGTTACACTAATATTATATATATATATATATATATATATATATATATATATATATATATATATAAGAGAGCGAGTTCACAAAAGTTTTCAAACAATTATTCAAATATATCTACAATTGATGTAAACCTCTCAATCTAACTTCAAAGTCTTCAATCACACTGGCTTATATACATGCGGTTATATAATTAACATTTTTTCTTTAAACTGTTTTGTTTTTATTCAGTTTATACCTAAACGTTACTGTAGTTCGTATATCAACATAGTAATATACACACGCACTTTGAAGTAAAAGAAAACAACTAGCTAAATATAACTTTATATGAAAGGGAAAAAAAATGATAATATAAATATAAATCATTTCTAGATTGTCTGGAGAAGATTTTAAATATGATTTTAGAATATTCAGTATCTTTTTTCTTTTTGTTTTTGTCCCCCCCCCCCACCACTCTGTTATTTTGAAGTTATAGATTATTACTGAAACTTAAATCATGTAATTTCCGATGTTATTTATTCAATGAATTTTTGTCTAGTTTTGATGATTAGTTTAAAACTCTCGTATTTAAAGTTTATTATGAAATTGTAATGGTAACTTAATCTTATGTTAAAATCTTTTGAAAAGTTTTGTTATATTCGAAATTCCCGTTTTGCCTTAGTCATTTATTGAAAATCCAATGAACAAGTTCTATGTAAAAGGTTCAATATCATTTGAATGTAATACTGTTACGTTTTTTCTTCGCCTTTTCTTCCACACGTAGAGTTTTGTATGAGTATTTTTAATTGTGTGTGATGTCTGTAGTTATGTGTTTGTGTGTGTTGTTTACACCACCTGTCCTCGTCTGTTGTTTTTTTCGTAAATTCTCCCATATATATATATATATATATATATGCTTGTGTGTTTATATGTATGTTTATGTAGAATTTAATTATCTTCTTCGACTTAATATCCTAAAGAAAATCTCTCATAACCAAGTGCTGATGCGTCCGAATAAATTACTTAAAGATTTAAGATTCAGTTAAATTGTTTTATCCCATTTACTTATTTATAAATATAAAAAACCTTGGAGTAAAATAAAATTGCGTGCGAAATACTTTGTACCTTGTTCATTTACTTTGTAAGTAAACTACTTCAGAACGTTTGCTGAACGTGTTACTACGAACGTGGCATTGATCTGCAATAAATCATGGATCAAGTTGAAAGTTTTGAAGAACGAAAGACTGATAACAGGAATTAAAAAGGATATGCTGAGAAAGAGAGGGTGGCAGTTTGTATTAGCAGGGCTTAATAATTTTTAGATGATCAATTTAGAAGATTTGTTTATATATAGCAAAGTAACTTCTACATGATTCTGCCCAGTATTTTATCACAAAATATTGAGAAACGGCTTTTAACACAGTTGTTATAGTAACCGTTTAATATTGTGAGATGACCTCATAATATTTAAAACTGGCAGCTGTTGTGCTTTCTTTTGTTGTATTTTCTTTATCTTATCGTTGTTTTGATCCAGTAGCTTTGACATATTTATTTATCTTTTTGTAACGACATGTTCGGACATTATTTGCTTGCAATTTGGAGCAAGTGATTAACAGTATTTCTAATGCATAAATGATGCCCATTTTCGCCCTGTTGACAGGAGCAATCAGCTGTTATCTCAACTCCTTCAACACTTACATCTCTCTTTCTCTCTTCTTTCACATACAAACATAAGTTCACTTATTAACATTTACTAACACGCTTCTACTACTTCCTTCATGTGTTTCTTCCCTCGTTTCTACTACTAACCTCTCCGTTCCTATGAACAAACAAATTATCTGGAAACGGAGGCGTACTCAGTGGGTGGCATTCCTCTACTTCTCAGTTCACGTCTAACTTTGCTCGTTTTTGTTCCCAACTTCACCCTCATGGTACTCCGTGCACACCGCTACTTACTTAAGACCAGATGCTATCACTGGTATCATTCCCTACACAACTATATATATATATATATACATACATATACATACATACATAATGTCCTGTTATTATTTTTATTGTATTTGTGTAACATTGTCCATTTTTTTCCATTCTTGCTTTTGTATACATTCGCTGCTTTCTTCTAAGGAATCTAACGCTCTTAGCTTGGATTTTCCTTGGGGCTGGCCAGATTGGAGCAATCTCAAGTATAATCAGCCGAAATTGCGATGATAATCTGGTACTCGACTGAAGAAAGAAAACTTCCAATGACCCATCCTTGCTTTCTTTGTATCGTCTATCTGGATGTGTTGTTTTCCCTTTTTTGTATCACCTACTGTCTAGATGTTTTGCATTCTTGTCCCATTTTGTATTTATATATATATATATATATATATATATATATATATATATATATATATATATATATATATATACACACACACGACGGGTTTCTTCCAGTTCTCCTCTACCGGATCCACTCAGAAGGCTTTAGTAGGCCCGAGGCTATAGTAGAAGTCACGTGGTGACTGAACCCAGACAGAACCATGTGGTTGGGAAACAAGCTTTTTTCCACACTGTCACACCTGAGCTTAGCCATCTTCTCATCTTCACTATTGTGTATCACTTCTGAAGTCTGTGGTAATCACTTTTCTTATGCCTTTCATCTACATAATAAGAAATGAGTATGGGGTTGATACGATCAACTAAAACTCTTGAAAGCTGTGCACCAACGTAACTGTAGTTCAACGACTAAGTAAAATAATGTCTAGGAGTAAGATATGATATTTGCAACTTAAACTGAATATTGTAAACATAAAAGTTAATAAAAAAATTATTGATCATAACAAAAACTCATGTCAGGCAATTAATCAAAGCTGTTGTTTAGTTGACCTCTCTCAGAGACCCAAAATGTAATATTGTCGTTGATATGTAGTCAAAAAGCTATGTAAACAAGGTTATATTTTTATGCAATTATTTTTAGTTTAGACGTTTGATACTGTATCTCCTGGCATAAAAGTTGACGTATAGTGTGTACGGTAAACATTCAAACATTATTACTATATTTCCAAATCCTTCTGCATTTCACAAGGAAATTTTGGTTTCCTGAAGTTGTCTTAGTGTATAAATCGATCTTCCTTTTTGGGGGCTGTAAATTCTTTTCTGAAAATTTGACTTCTGTGCTGGAAAATACAATAGATATTTCATTAGAATGTATGAACATTCTCTGCAAAGACATCCAGCATAAGTTTTCACTTTCTGAAGGTTTGAGCTAGAATAAAAGTTCAACTTTACGGTTGAAGGAGACAAGTCATAATTTGTCTTGTCAAAAAGCAATTTGATATATTGCAAAACATGAGTAATGTTAGAGCTGTTATGAGTGTAGGGTGTCAACTTGAATAAAAATAGTTGTAAATGCTTGAAAAAATTATCGTAAATTGCAATAGGTGTTTTATAGCCTTTAGTTACTTTTGAGTGGGTTTGTATATTACTGTATTTGTGTACAATACACAATTTTGTTTTACCAGGTTTTTAAACCTCAAAATTAGAGGTATGCACTGTACACAGGAACTAGCTTGATACAAAGGAAATTGCAGATTTTATTGTGTATGTGTGTATGAAGAATCTATTAGAGTAGATTCAAGCACTAATATATGATTTATAAAAAAGTGACAAATAAAAATCTGTAAATGTACAACCATCCAGATCGCTGAGTACCTTATTATTTTTTCTAATATATAATACGTGTACGTCACCTCCAAACCTAATATATATATATATATACACACACACATTCACACACACATACATACATGATATATCTTGTGTATACAATTATATGTAGAACTGGTATTGCTGAGTTAGCATCCAGTTATGCTTGGAACAGGAATGAGTGATATAAACTTGTGTTTATCATTATATATATATGTGTGTATCATCATCGTCATGTAACATCCGTTGTCCATGCTGGCATGGGTTGGACAGTTTGACCAAGTCTGGCAAGCTGAGGGGCTGCACCAGATTCTAGTCTGATTTGGCATGGTTTCTACAGCTGGATGCTGTTCAGAAATATATCAGTTGATTGATGGCTCAAATGATCTAGCTGAAGCTGCCATTAGATCTTTCATATGAACAAATGTTAACTGTTACTGTATTTTACTTAATCTGCCTAACTAGTGTAACAAGAAAAAGTCGGCATAATCTTCTGGAGCAGCATTTCTTTGGTTACATCTTCAAGAAGATGTGGCAAACGACGTCCTTTCTACCCCGACGCTCATAGTCTTATAGATGTTTTCGATCTAGTTTGGATTCTTTGCCATCAAATTTGAATTGTTTGCAATCAAATTTGATGGCAAAGAATCCAAACTAGATCGAAAACATCTATATATTTTTCAAAAATATCTTACAAAGGATCTTCATGCTGCAAGCAGCACATTTTGAATAAAGTTCCATTCCTTTGTCCACTTGGGATTGAATTTCATATCAGATTTGTTTGGCGCAGGTTTTGAGAATGCTAATCTATGTTGTCTTGCTGCCAAGGACCCACCCATTGTTCTATTGTATATCACATGACTAATAGGGTTTTGACTTCATTTGTATACACAACATGATTGGTTATACATTAAAAAAGTGGGCCTTGTTAAACCAAACCTTTTTTTTTTTACATGATTTAGAAGGGCCAAAAGGCAGTCTAACTCAAAGTGCTGCTGGCAGTACAAGGAACAAAGTGAAACAGAATAAAATATCATAAATGTGAAAGAATTTTTAAAGTGTAGGAATTTTTGGTAAAATATATGAATACATGAAGGGATTGTGAATACTGGAAATTCCCATATAATGCAGGAAGGTTGCAAGTGACAAACCTGTATGTATCAAAGAGATTTCTATGGTTTCAGATAGATATGTTCTTCTCTAAAACATGAGTTTTAAATAAATTTAGTTATTTTAAAAAATACCTTATTAATACATATGTCCTGGTTTTAGAATAGGTTTACTGTGTCCCTGCATATTATGAGGTAACTAAAAGGATTTGTGATTGAAAATAGGAGGGTTGATGGTGGACTGGTTACCTAACTGGTTTCAAGTGAATGGAGGAGTATTTGTACAGGTGTGCATGTCATAGTAAGAAAGAGGAAATAGAGAGGGTTCAGAAGATTTAATATGTAGTTATTTTACCTCATTATAATTAAAGGCATTCCAGACATCCAGGACTACATTATCCAATGTGCTCTATTTTTTCAATGGTGATTTTATAGGACTTGAGACAAATTTAGTTTCCATTTCTTATGTAGAGATTCCTTCATTGCCTCATTCATTGTGAAGTTGAAAGCAAAAATTGTGGAGTCTTTTTGAGTAAGGGTGCTGTTTGTAGAGCCAGCTTAATTGAGGAGTGTTGACAGGAGGATTCTACAAATACACTACTACAGGAAACAAACTAGCAAATAAAGTAATAGTAAATCAGCAGGGCTGTAAGATAATGGTTTAACCCTTTAGCATTCAGATTACTGTTAAATGTAATGCATATTTATTCACATTATTTTGAATTAAAGCAGGTATATTTGGGTTGGATATGGCTGGCTTAAATACTAAAAGATCATCATCGTTTAACGTCCGCTTTCCATGCTAGCATGGGTTGGACGATTTGACTGAGGACTGGCGAACCAGATGGCTGCACCAGGCTCCAATCTGATCTGGCTGAGTTTCTACAGCTGGATGCCCTTCCTAATGCCAACCACTCCAAGAGTGTAATGGGTGCTTTTACGTGCCACCTGCACGCGGGCCAGTCAGGCGGTACTGGCAATGGCCATGCTCAAGTGGTGTTTTTTATGTGCTACCTGCACAGGAGCCAGTCCAGCAGCACTGGCAACGACCTCACTCGAATGTTTTTTGATGCTCCACTGCCACAGGTGCCAGTCATCAAATTTGCAAATTTGATTTGATTTTGATTTCACTTACCTCAACAGGTCTTCGCAAGCAGAATTTAGTGTCCAATGAAGGAAAGGTGCACATAAGTGGGCTGGTTACATCCCTGGCATAGGCCACGAGTTATGGTCTCACTTGGCTTGCCGGGTCTTCTCAAGCACTGCATATTTCCAAAGGTCTCGGTCACTAGTCATTGCCTCGGTGAGGCCTAATGTTTGAAGGTTGTGCTTCACCACCTCATCCCATGTCTTCCTGGGTTTACCTCTTCCACAGGTTCCCTCAACCGCTAGGTTGTGGCACTTTTTCACACAGCTATCCTCATCCATTCTCACTGCATGAGCATACCAGTGCAGTCGTTTCTCTTGCACACCACAACTGATGCTTCTTAGGTCCAACTTTTCTCTTAAGGTACTTACACTCTGTTGAGTATGCACACTGACATTACACATCCAACGGAGCATACTGGCTTCATTCCTTGCAAGTTTATGCATGTCCTCAGCAGTCAAGGCCCATGTTTCACTGCCATGTAGCATGGCTGTTCGTACACAGTCTACCTTTTACTCTGAGTGAGAGGCCCTTTGTCACCAGCAGAGGTAAGAGCTCTCTGAACTTTGCCCAGGCTATTCTTATTCTAGCAGCTACACTTTCAGCGCACCCACCCCCGCTACTGACTTGGTCTCAAAGTAGTATATTTATGCTGTCAAAAATGATGACATTTTAAAAGAAATAAACTGAAACTGGTATTTAATAAATCATCGACTTGACATATATGCCATACATTTGGTGCAGACCTTGTTTCACAACATCTCACATATTGCTAGGCCAGCATTCCATACACATATAAATATCATTACATATCCTATATGCATATATTTCCTAAATGAGTTTCTGCATAAAATATATTACAGTTCTCATGTACTAGAGTATATATATATATATAAATATATATATATATAAATATATATATATATCTGCAATCCATAAGTAAGTATAAGTGTGGCTGTGTGGTAAGATGTTTGCTTCCCAACCATATGGTTCTGGTTTCAGTTCACCTGTGTGGTACCTTGAGCAAGTGTCCTCTATTGGGCTGACCAAAGCCTTGTGAATGAATTTGGTAGATAGAAACTGACAATGCCTGTTTTGTGTGTTTGTGTGATGAAGACAAGAAGTTCAAAAATTTTATACACTAACACCAGAGCACTGTTTCTAATCATAATCATCTTGTCTTTGGTGTGGGATTGTAGCCCTAATTTTAAATATGGCAAGAAGTTTATTAGACGATATTTACCATATCTGATGATATATAAGACACCCTTCCCCCGCCCTCCACCCCCAAAGTCTCTGGGTCCTATATGCAACGTTGGATCTCCCATTAGTTAATTTTTGTCCCTGATGCTCACTACTATATGCTAATTTTAATCCAAACAGTCTCTTCTACCTAGCCTCATTCAATAATAGTATATCTCTACTGAAAAACTAAAAATTATTGACTCTAACCGACAAAATGTAAATTGTAGTATAATGAAATTTTCCTACTTCACCAATACTAATTTGACTACTCTTTCATATCAAAAATAATCAAGATCCAAGGCGTTCTATGAAAGAAGATTTGTTAGAAGTAATTCTTTCAACCTCAAAAAGAAGGGTTATGTATCTTATTGAGTTTATTTCTTTGAAAGTGACCAATTGTTAAGTTGTTTTATGTACTCAATCATTTGGTTTTGATTTTGATGTCTTTTTGTTCATATCCTTTTAATTTATAGTCTTTTGATAAAAGCAGTTTTTTTTTTTAGTTTCACAAGTTTTGTCTTATACTTAAGTTTAACTTCTTTCATAAATAGTATAAAATAACCACAATGGTAGAACTATGGTCTTTAACCCTTTACTATTTAAACCAGCCATATCTGGCCAAATATTTTACCTGTTTTATGTTCAAACTGGCTGGTTCCAGCATCTCACACCTACTCTGCCATGTCATTCTAAAAACAAACAACCACATCATTGAAATCATTAATCATTAATTTTAAAAGATGTGAATAAATAAACATTGACAGAGTAATCTGAATACTAAAGGGTTAAAGATAAACTTTAATAGGTTAGGGTACTAGAATGTAGCATGGTAATTTGTATTGTGTATGTATGTTGGGTACTTTCAACATATATACGTAAGATTCATAGTTAGTCTATTTACAAACAGAAACCTCAGAGTTGGTAGCACCATGTATTTACATTATAATATAGTTGGTTGTACCATTAGGAGTTGGAACCAAAGTTTTTGTGTACATATACTACAGCCCTGGTTTTGAAGGTGATCGAATTAGGCACATCCTAAAATTTTACTTTGTTTCTGCTTTGTGTTTAGAATTAGAATCTTACTTTAACCCTTTTGATCCAAACCTGTCTCAGACTTCCCTTGTTTCTAAATAAAAATTCACTGTTTTCAAGTGATTAAATCAAAACTTTCCATCACAATTTCTTCTTACTAATCTATGTTCCAAACACCAGCAATAATAAAGTTATTTTGCTAAATTCTTCATTAATTTCAAAATTAATTGAAAGGAAAACAATGTATTTCAACAAAAATTTGGTAACAAAAGGGTTAAGTGTTGGTTAAAGATATAAAGTGTAAAATTCTTCAGAAATTCCATTGCTTAGTTCAGTTTGTAAATGACATGATAAAAATGAAGAGTTACCATTTGTGTTGTGCATGGCTTAACAGCATCCATTCAACAAATAAACATTTGATTAGTAATCAGATCCTACAGAGTTGACCACACTGCTATAATTGTCTAAATAAGGTAAAAGAAAAAACAATTCTAAGAAAATGAAATAAAATAGACAATGTTGGATGAAAATAGAATTTTGAATGCACTATAAAAAAAGAATCTGAATGACATCAAGTGTTTGACAAGGAGTTATAAATAGTTCTTTTATTTGATTGGCAGGGTAGGAACCACATAAGGGCAATAATAAACTATTAGAGCAAAAGAATGTTGGTAAAAGTTGAGTTGGAATTTTGAAGAGGTCATTTGAATGAACTAATTTTGGCAGGGAAAGTTTAGATCTGAGGTGAAAGTTAATGGTCGTGAAATTGCAGGTAGGATTTAGATGTTGATATATATATTTAGCATGGAAGTATGTGCTATTTTCACAGTCAGTGCAGTTAAAACTTTCTAATAGCATGAATGTCAGAAAGAATAAAATAGGTCTCCAGAAAATGTGATTTGTCTCCTCCCAACAAGAAATCCTACATGGAGAGCTTGCTAGCTTACAAGTGGTGTTTGAATCTGGGTCTGTTCCAAAAACATTTCTTTGCTTCTTCGTTTGTTTATATTTTATAATTACTATTTAAGTATAGCTGTCTTGTTCATTTAAATATTGTTGACAAAAAAAAAAAATTTTGTCTTAAAAAATTGTCCAATTTTTAGTTTCCTTCCCACCACTACCATTACTAACATCACCACCACCATTACCACACCACCACCACTACTACTACTATTATTACACTGTCATCATTATTTCTCACACTCGCGTAAGTTAAACATCATACTATTTTTTATACTGTTCTAACTTTCTCATTTTATTTTTGTTATTAATTTTGCTTCAGTTGTATGACTAAACTGAAACCTTTTGTTTGATTTTCTATTAATTTTTTCTGTACTAGTGTAGATAAACTTTCTTTTTTGTCAGATTTGGACATGTGCATATTTTAAAAGCATTTGTTATTATTTTGGTGAAAGTTGGCCTGATTGAGTAGACTGAAGACATTTCAGCTGTAACCATTCCATCTCGTTTTCAAATACAGTGTAACTTTAACTACATGAACACTCATCATTTTTCTTTGATGCTAATTTGGCCTATGAAAGGGATTTAGTCATTATCTCTAGCAGATTAAATGACCATATAAAAGCTTTGTTAGGGCTCATTTAGGAAGTGGTTTATATGGGTCGATGTTCTTTTTATTGGTAATCAACCACTATCAGAGTTTATTGCCAGGCAGAAAAATTACAACAGGTAATGGTCTATATGTGGCCCAGGGGTACAGTGCAGTGGTTGTTTATGTTAAGATCTACTTGATATTTTTTCCCTCCTATGTGTATTAGGCCAAGCAGTGTATTTAGGTTCTTGAGCAAAACACTTCATCTCATGTTGCTCCAGTCCACTCGGCTCTAAGTAACCTTGTGACAGACTGGTTCAGGGGAAATGTGATTTTGGTCACTTATATGGCTTGAAAACCGAGTAACCAGCCCTATGCGTCCTAGGATTCATGACAGTACTTACTTTATGTGCACTGAATTGACAAGTCTTTATTATAACAATCACTTTATCAACTATACAAATGTGTAGAAGCATGAATATCACATCATCTCGATTGGAGTAAATATTTTGGGATTAGTTATTGTTTCAATGCCAATTGCAAAGTGTCAAGGGAAAAGCAGGTCTTATGAGATTTGAGACTGATATTAGTTGGTAATCTTACAGATATTTGTAAGGTAGCAAGCTGGCAGAATCATTAGCATGTCAGATGAAATGCTTAGTTTGACTTTGCCTTTCATCCTTTCGGGGTTGATAAAATAAGTACCAGTGTACTTAGCCCCTCTCCCAAACCTGTTAACTTTAAGCCAATCTTACAGATATTTGTAGTCACTTGAATGAGTTTTAAATGTGTTCTTTATATTCATATAAGTATTGAAACTTCTTTCATTAGCCAACTTATATTTGCATTAGAAAAAAAAAAACCTGAATTACTAAGTCCTGTTCTAATTCTGTAAGTTGACTCTACTGTATTTTTATGTCATACAAGTTGAATTTTTCAGACCAAAATTTGGTCAAAAAATGTAGGACAACTTATACACCAAGACAACATTGGAGGACCAAAAGTTCTATGTGAAATGTAGTAAGATTTGAAAAGATAGTGATGATGTTTGAATGTTTACACTATATACTATCTTGTGACTTGTATGCAGAAAATATATAGTAATAATTACAATCTTGTGATAAATAAACGCAACTGTCTTTCATTGCAAATATTTTCATTTATCTACTAATAAACAAATACTCTTTCAAAATGTAATTTAGGCAATCTCCTATGGTTGGTCAGTGTCCATTTTATAGCAGTTACATAATTTATTTGATATTATCATCATCCTCGTCAATTTAATGTTCACTTTTTCATGGTTGCATAGTTTGGCTGGAGCTTATTCAGACAGATGTCTCAAGTGTCCTCTCTGTCTCCGACCTTCACTTGTTTCCAAGCAGGATAGTATTTCTCTGTGGCTGGACATGTATACGTGGAAAAGAGGAAATGAATGACAAAACTTGTTTAACAGTTATGCTTGTTTACACTTGTTTACAACTATCAAACGGTGCCAAAACAAGGAGAAACAAATACACACACATGGACATGCACACGCACGATGAACTTCTTTCAGTTTCTGTCTACCAAATCTACTCTCAAAGCATTGGTCAACCTGGAGCTATAGTAGAAACACTTGTCCAAGATACCATGCAGTGAAACTCTGTGTGTGTGTGGTAAAAAGTTTGCTTCCCAACCACATGGTTCTGGGTTCAGTCCCATTGCATGCACCTTGGGCAAGTGTCTTCCTTTACAGCTTTGGGCCAACCAAAGCTTTGTGAGTGGATTTGGTAGATGGAAACTAAAATCCCATTGTGTGTGTGTGTTTAATGTCTGTTTACAACCCTGTAATTTAACAGTTTGGTAAAAGTAACCAATAGAACAAGTACTAGGCCTAAAAAGAAAAATAAGCCCTGGGGTCTATTCATTTGACTAAAAATTCCTCAAGGTGGTGCCCCAGCATGATCACAGTCCAAAGACTGTAACAAGTAAAAGAAAAAACACATTTTTTAAAAAGCCTTTTGTAGACTGTTAATGTAAGTCTGTATTCTTCATTGTTAGTTCATTGAATATACAATAAAGACCACAAATGTCACAAAGATTCTATGCCATAGGGAGTTACGTGTCACCATAAACATTATAAAGAAAACTGTATAAAAAGGGGATTTGCTCATAACATCAATGCTCTCTTCTCTTTGCATATGGACTTGTCTAGATTTTCAAACTAAACTATCTTCGACAAAGTATATCATCACTTGTTTTCTGAAATCTTGGTATTATTTTCAGTTAATACACTGTTAGTAAGTTTGTTTGCTCTGCTGCACTGGGGCAACTAATAGAATTGATTTGCTTCTTGCAAGAGGTTGCATGAACATGACTAATGATAACTAATGAATGAGTATTATTAACCCTTTGTTGCCATATTTCTGTTGATATGCAGTGTTTTTATTTCAGTTAATTTTGAAAAAATTATGAATTTAGTAAAATAATTTAGTAATTATTAAATTGGTGTTTGAAACATAAATTAGCATGAAATTATGAGGGGAAGTTTTAATTTAGATCACTTTAACCCTTTAGCATTCAGATTATTCTGTCAAATGCAACATTTATTTATTCATTGTTTTGAATTAATCAAACATTATCTCATAGGTTTGAGGTTTTGATGATGTGATTGCTTATCTTTAGAATGACATTTTAGGTTAGTTGTGAGAGGTATGATCTGACTGGTTTGAACATAAAGCTAGTAGAATATTTGGGCAGGATATGGTCAGTTTAAATGCTAAGGGGTTAAAAGAGAAAGTTTGTATCATTGAACCAAGAGTGGTCTCAGGTGGCTTGGTATCAAAAGGGTTAATCCTCTAAAATATATATATGAAACTTTATTTAACGGCAGTGCTTCAGCATGGCCGCAGTCAAATGACTGAAACAAGTAAAAGAGTAACTTCAATTCTTAGTTATTCTGAAAACATGTAAACTGAAATAATAAAAATATAAATAATGCAACAAACCCTCTATCCATAAAATCACTAGCCTTGCCTCAAAACTTGAAACCATTATTATTACTATTATCTTAATACTATAAGGCTGGCACAGATGGTAACATACTGAACAGTAGATAATTTCATTGATTAATGACTAACTTCAAATCCTGCCAATCATCATCGACATTGCATTTTATCCTATTGTTGGTCTGTAGAAAATATTTACTATATTTAGTTCAACAGACTACAGCTGCTCCACCATATCATCATCGTGTGTGTGTGTGTGTGTGTGTGTATGCGTGTGACAATACAAATTATATTACATAGCAGAAATTTATACAGAGTCAGCATATCACCAACTGACTAGGGTACACCAAAACCCAAGTCACATGGTGAGCAGAGATGATGACAACAACAGGACTCTTTGCTTAGTATAGAGGATTTGGTTCCATTGAATTATGCTTTTCCTTTTAGACAATGATACTGTTAAATATTTTCAGGTTCCTACTTCTACAATACTTGCATTCCTTTAAAAATTTACCCTTTTGTTAGCATATTTCTCTTGAAATACACTGCCTTTATTGCAAATAATTTAGAAAATAAGGAAAAACTTATTAAAATAATTTGGTCATTATTAAGCTGGTGTTTTGAGCATAATTTAACATGAAATTTTGAAGGAAGGTTTTAATTTAGATCAGTTTAAAACAAGAAGTTTGTACCCTAGAACCAGGAGCAGTTTTACACAGGTTATCAAAGCATTAATTTCATTTTCTTTTTTAGGCCTAGTAACTTTCTACTTACTTATGCAGGAGTTAGAATAATGGCTAGTATTAGTGCTAAAATAATAAGTTGATCTTGTTTTTGTTAAACAGCTTAGCAGCATTTTATTGACTTCAGTCCAGAGTTGATTTCATTATGCTGTGCTTGTCTGCATTCCTGTTTATCTAGAACAGCCTGGGCTATCTTTTTTGAAAAGTGGGCTGCAAGAGACATGGCTCATCACCAGGCAGGCCACACTAATTTCATTAGAAAGTCCTCAGTTTGTTTAAGACTTATATCTGGCATTCCATCAGTTACAAGAATGAGGGTTCCGTTGATCCGATCAACCAAACAGCTTGCTTGTGAAATTAACGTGCAAGTGACTGAGCACTCCACAGACATGCTTACCTCTAACATAGTTCTCAGGGAGATTCAACGTGACACAGAAATGACAGAGCTGGCCCTTTGAAATACAGGTACTACTCATCTTTGACAGCTGAGTAGACTGGAGCAACTTGAAATAAAGTGTCTTGCTCAAGGACACAGTGTGTCACTGGGTATTGAACTCAAAACTTTACGATTGTGAGCTAAATACCCTAACCACTTAGCCATGCACCTTCAAATGACTATGACTGATCTAGAAGTAACTGACATATTACATAACCAAAGAGAGATATGTAGTTGATAGAGAAACTCTTTGATGTTGTCCTCCATACTAGCCTAGAGTAAGCACTGAGGTCTTGCCAGTAACAAGAAGAACAGAACTCCTGGCTGTTCTTTTTGTTTCTGTTGTTGTGAGTTGTGTTAAATTATTATTGATTACTATCAAGGGAACCTGATTGCCACAATTTTAGAACTCAGACTTTCTTCCTGCACAGCTCTACATTGTAAGTGGTTATGTTATTGAACACTTCTTGTAACCCCCTCAAGCTGTCATGTTCTTTCAATTTCAATCGCCATTCTTCTTCCTTGTGAAGATGTTTTGTATAGATCTTTTTTACTTGTTTCAGCCATATTGGACTGCAGCCATGCTGGAGCATTGTCTTGAGTGGTTTAGTTGAACAAATCAATCAGAGTGCTTATTTTTGAAGTCTAGTACTATTCTATCAGTCTCTTTTTGCTGAATTGCTAAGTTGGGGTCATAAAACAAACCAACATTGGTTGTCATGTGGAGGGAGAAACAAAAACATACATACATACACATACAATGGGCCTCCACACCATTTCCATCTACCAGATTTACTCACAAGGTATTGGTCAGCCTGGAACTAGGGTAAAAGACATTTGTCCAAGGTGTCATGCAGAGGGACTGAATCTAAACCATATGGTTGCAAAGTGAGCCTCTTAACCACACAGCCATGCCCCGCCTATATATATTTATATGTATGACTCAATGATTAATATCCATTGTCATCACAATGACATGTTATATAAAACAAGAAAAATTCGCAGAAGTCACTCAATAGCAGCTAAATTCCTCGAAAATTACATACACCCTACCATTAGTCTGTAGTCTCGAGTCAACCCACATTTCTACTTCTTCATGCAGGAGTTAGAATCAACATTAATATCAGTTCCTCCTGCTCATTTGAACACATTGGGCAGCAAATCAACACAACTGGTTTCTGTTAGCTGTAGTTTTCTCTACATCTGTCCATTTACTGTTGGCTTTTTTCATACCAGTTATGAATGTTCTGCATCTTGTAGTTTTCAGTTTTTTTTCCTTTGTTTTTCCCTCCAGTGGTATCTGTTTGAAAGCTGTTTTAGAATGGTATTGTTCTGGTAGATGGAGTATGTGACTTGCTAGTTTTAATCTTAGTTCTGTTGCGATTTTGTTAAGGGTTCTTCTGATGGCCCTCTTTAGAATGTCATTGGTTATGTGTCTTGCCAATATGTTCTCAGAATCCTTCTGTAGCAGGAGTTAGAATTGAACACATTAAACTATGTAGCCCTAGATCACACACTGGAATAGAATTTGGTTATATTCATTTCTAGAAAACCATTACTGATAAAATAAGACAGCTTGGTCAGAACTGACCTGGTGCTATGTAACAACAAAAACAACAACAGTAATGATCTGGAAATTTGAAATTTCCACTCTTTTATTAATTTTTTAATTTGTTTCCGGTATAACTTCTTTGTACTTATTTTGAAGTCTTGCCAATATGTGGTTTAAGCCTGTGAAATTATACTTTGTTTCTTGGGTACAGGCAAAAGCCAATAGATGTGTGTGTGTGTGTGTG
Organism: Octopus bimaculoides; assembly: GCF_046866305.1. NCBI lineage: Eukaryota > Metazoa > Mollusca > Cephalopoda > Octopoda > Octopodidae > Octopus > Octopus bimaculoides. Next base: position 52,224,134 of record NC_142929.1, on the reverse strand, counting down.
CACATACGCTCACACAGACACATGATGGTGGAAGACCTCCATCATTCAACATCGAGGATTCCATTGTTCGATCAACTGAGAAACCTGCTCTTGAATTAACATGCAAGTGAATGTGCATTCCACAGGCATGTATACACTTTACCCTTTCATAACTATATTTTTAATGAAATACACTGCTTGTGTTTCAATTAACTTTGAACTTAAGAATTTAGTAAAATAATTTTGTCATTATTAAGCTGGTTGAAACATAGATTAACATGAAATTTTGGTGAAAGGTTTTAAAACTGGAGGTTTGTGTCATAGAACCAGAGGTGGTCTCAAGCAGGTTTGGTATTGAATATTTAAGTAGAAATATATAGATATTTACATTATTAGATCAAACTTACGCAGAGTACAAATGAGAGAGAAAATTGAATTGCCATTGATGCTTCTGTAACTGATTTTTTCTTTCTAGGTAGGGGTATTGACTCTCTGCACACACATTTTTATCTCTGGGAAGAGGTGGTCCATATTAGTCTGGCCACTATCCTTTGATCTGTCCAGCATAGAAAAGCCCTATCAGGAACTTGCACTTCATTGATGTAGTTCTCAGGGTTATTGAGGTGCACAAACTACCACTCTGCAACAAGGACTGGACATTGTGGTGAGCTACAAATCAAGGAGGGAGCATATTCACAGTTGATTGACCTGCTAGAAATAGCAGTCAAATCCTCCTCAGATCTCTTACTATTTTAAAAACACAGATACATTAAACAATCTAGTCTTAAGTTTAATATAGGTCAGTGGTTCTCAACCATTTTTATGCCAGTGGACCCCTTTGATTCCTATTTTACTTTGCTGGACTCCCATAGGCATTTGATGCTTGAAAAAATCCTATTTTTATAATTAAATATTAGGAACTGTAGATAAATATTAATATATTTTTTGTATTGTATAAGTATAATCGATTTATTGCATATAATTTTTAATGGCTAAAAATTATATGGACTCCCCACAAGGGTCATGCAGACCCCAGTTGTGAACCACTGTGCTGAAAAAAAAACAGATTTGGCAAGCATGGCTGAAACATTTTCTTGAGCAAGACTCCTTCTCATGTGTCTTGTTTGGCTTGGACTCACTATCAGTTTTCACTGCTCCTGACAGTTTGTCATTCCTGTCTATTCTTCACTTCCATCTTGTTGCAAGTGGTGGGATGGTACTTCTAGGAGTGAGGTGGGGAGACTTAGCTTCTTGGCATTGAGGACAAGGTTATTTTCTTTTCTTACAACCCTGTGTTGCAACTTGTGTTATTCTGGATGCACTAATTTGTGGGACCAATTGTTGTTGCTGCTGCTGCTACCTTTGATGATGCCTCTCTCTCTCTCTCTTTCTCTCTCTCTCTCAGCTTCTCTAGTTAGAAATCACTCAAGTGACTCTTATATTCACATATACAACAACAATAACAGTAGTGTGGAAATTGGGAATGTCTACTTTTCTTTTAATTTTTTAAATTTGTTCTCTTCAAAATTTTATTGAATTTATTTTGGAGTCTTGCTAATGTCTGGTTTTGAGCATACTCTGTTTTCTGACATACAAGTTGAATTTTTCAGCCCAAAATTTAGAGCCAGAAAGGTAGAGTGACTTATACTCCAAGACAACTTTGGAGGACCAAAAATTCCTTGTGAAATGCAGCAGGATTTGGAAAGATGATGGCAATGTTTGAATGTTTACACTACATCATCATCATCATTTACTGCCCATTTTCCATGCTGGCATGTGGATGGTTTGACAAGATCTGGAAAAGCCAGGGGCTGCACCAGGCTACATTGTCTGTTCTGGCATGGTTTCTATGGCTGGATGCCCTTCCTAACACCAACCACTTCACAGAGTATACTGGTTGCTTTTTATGTGGCACCAGCACCAGTATTAATTCTGCTGTGATGGACGGGTCTTCTTGAGAACAGCAAGGTGCCAGGCATCTCAGTCCTTTGTCATCTCTTTTGTAAGGCTTAGTGTCTTGAGATCAGCCTTCAATACTTTGTCCCATATCTCTTTCTAGGTTTTCTTCTTCCACAAGTTCCATCCTCCTTAAGTGATCAACACTTCTGTATGCATCTTTCTACATCCATATGCATCACATGATCAAACCAATACAGTCTTATGTTGTCTTGTATGCTGGAAAATATTGTATTAAATTATTCTTAGTTTCTTGAGTACAGGCATGGCTAAACAGAAAAAAAAGTTCACTAGACAATCCTGTGATTCTGTATCAGATACATCACTTGACAGTATCTTGAGTACATGTCTTCTATCATAGCCTTGGTTTAAATGAAACCTTGTGAGTGAAATATTTAGTTGGCTGAATCTGTGAAAGCCCATCGAGTGGGAGAGGGAACGAGAGAGAGAGAGAGAGAGAGAGAGAGAGAGAGAGAGAGAGAGAGAGAGAGAGACTGACTGACTGACAGAGAGTGAGTGTGTTTGTGTGCGTATGTACAGGCATAGCTGTGTGGTTGAGAAGTTTACTTTTTAACCACATCATTTTGAGTTTGCTCCCTTCGCACAGCACCTTGTGCAAGTGTCTTCTATTTTAGCTCCAGGCTGACCAAAGCTTTGTGAATGGAGAAGTCTATTGTGTGTGTGAGTTACTGTCTTCTCATCTTGACAGCATGTGATATTTGTAAATGAGCACCACTGTCATACAAGCAGTATCTTTCATTTACAATCTTCCACAAAAGCATGTTTTGCCATGGGGAAATATATTATTTGGAGACAGGTGCAAGTTGGTGACAGGAAGAGCATCCAGCCATAGAGAATGTGCTTCAATGAATTTCACCTGCATGGTTAAAATGGACATTAAAATGACAATGATGATACATACACACTGTTTTTGGACATGTTTACTCCTCTCAAAGCATAATAATGATCCTGAATGCCTGACAACTGGGGGGGGGGGGATAGTTGTAAGTCAATTACATCGACAGTAGTGTTCAACTGGTACTTAGTTTAGCAGCCTCAAAAGATGAAGGGCAAAGTCAGCCCTGGCAGAATTTGAACTCAGAAATAAGACGGACAAAATGCTGCTAAACATTTTGTCTGGCATGCTAATTGGTTGTATCAGCTCACTGCTCTAACGATAATAATAATAATTTATTTTGCTATCCTAGCCCATTAATGTGTGTGTGCGAGAGAGAGAGAGAGAGAGAGATGCTGACCCTACCCAGCGACATAATTTCTTGTTGCCTTTGTACTCACCACCTGCTCATACTGTACTACAAATGTAACAGTAAGCCAAATGTTAACATCATTACCAATATCCCTGGAATATTCTGTTGCTCCATACATTGCAACACAGCCTATGAGCAAGTGCTCAACACCAACACTACCTGTCACCTCTCCTCTTCCTTCATTATAAAACTATGCACATACTTTCACATATCTAATACTTGATGGAACACATAGTGTATCACACTGTTTTATGAGCCTATGGAAGCTCCATTCTATTTTGGCAAGACGGAAAATATCATTTCCTTCTTTGTCCTTTCTTCAGTTAATTCATCAGACAAGGAATCATTGTTTTGATATTACCTCTCTCACACTTGTTTTGCCAGAAGTGACTCGCATCCAATATCTCCCTATGGCTTTCAATGCTGGTAAGGATATATTGTCACTGCTGCTGTTCTTATAACTGAAAACATTTCTGTGTGTTAATGTTAAAAAGTCTGTTTTTCTTATATAAGCGTGTCTGTTTGTAGAATAATTGTCATTTTTTTTTTCAGTGTATTTTTCAAAGTGCATTCTATGTTTATTAGTGTGTCTGTTTGTTCAATTGCTGTCATTTTTTTTTTCTGCTTGTCTTGTTTATATTCAAAAATTTTGTTTGAAATTCTTGGTTGTATCTTTGTTGTCACACTTCACACTACAACCCCAGAAGTAAAGGCCATGTTAAAACAGGAGTAAACCATATTAAGACATGAGTAAATGAATTGTTTTTTCATTTAATTTTAATGTCCACTTTGGTATGCTTGCATGGGTTGGATGGAGTTTATTGAAGCAGATTTTATGTGGCTGAATGCTCTTCTTGTCACCAACCTGCACATGTTTCCAAGCAAGGTCATATCTCCACATCATCAGACATGTTAATGCAGTATACTGGAAATGAATCACCTGTTTTTATGACAGTGACAATCATTTACAACTACACATGATGTCAAAACAAAGAGATACACACACACACACACACACACACATGCTGGGCTTCTTTCAGTTTTCATCTGCCAAATCCACTCACATGGCTTTGATAGGCCTGAGGCTATAGTTGAAGGCACTTGCCCAAGGTGCCACACAATGTGGGACTGAACCCAGAACCATGCAGTTGAGAAGCAAACTACTTAGCACACAGCCATGTCTGCACCTGTATCTATGTCTGCACCTATAAAATACTAAAAAGTTCCAGAGCAAACCTATTTTTGACCTCAAGAAGGAAGTTGATTCCAACAGGAGCCATATGCCATTTCAACAGAGACTTCTTTGGAGTGCATTCTTCTGTGTTGTTCATTTCCTATGTTGACCCTGCTGGACTGCCTTCTGGATACTTTTGGCATCCTTTTCCCATTTACTTTTTGAACCTCACATCTCTGAAGTTTTATAGCTGCCCTAACAAAGGTCATCCAACTTGCCTGAAATAGCTACCAAATCTCCCTCAAATTACACTCTATTATCTTAAATAAAATTTTAATTGGACTGTAGTCCTTGATATATAAAAGGACAGGATGGTCATGACAGGAATATCTGCTGAATTGAAACTAATTTGAACTTAAACAACAATGCAGGTAATTTATTTATAATCTAGGTAAATGTATTCAATATATACATATATCTATATATATATAAATAAACTGTCCAATGAACAGGTATGCGAAACTCTGAGTAGCAGTTTTTTGTAATTTTTTTGTGATGTTTTTGCTGCTTTAATAATAATAATAATAATAATATATATATATATATATATATATATATATATATATATATATAGTCTGGACTCTCATGTAAATTATGATGAGTTTTAAAAAATTTATACTGTGAATATCTATGCAGTTTGTTCACAAGAACTGCTACAGGGTATTTTTGATCAAAAATCAAGCGACGTAGTTAATTCTATTGAAACTTGTAAAGTATAGAAAATGCAATAATAATAGTAGATATATGTGTGTGTGTGTGTGTGTGTGTATATATATATATATATATATATATATATATATATATACATACACACACACACACACACACACACACACACACATGTTATTTATCATGTTTATACTGAATCTGTTTCTTATAAAATCTTTCTTTATCATTGCAGAGCCAAGTGTCAAAGTTGACTCTCAAGCTCTTCAACTTGAGCAACTAGCTGCTGGAATACGACGTAGCATTGTCTTAGATGAAGAGGTTTTCGAAGAAACTTTCCTGCGCTGCATGATTTGCCGTGATCGTTATGAGGAAAGTGTAAAAGTTCCCAAAATACTTCCATGTCATCACTCTTTCTGCCTGCCATGTTTGATGCAGCTCTATTATTCAGAGTGTGCCCAAAGAAACAGCCTCACTCATTCTCGTGCAGTTGGTGTTGGTGGAACCATAACGTTTCAATGCCCCAGTTGTCGTAATTCTTTTATGACATCAGAAAGTCATGTTGTCCAACTACCAACTGATCATCGAGTTGTTCAACTGTTGGATTTCGTCCGTCATACAAATACATATACAGTTAACTTCTGTTCCAAGCACCATCTTCAGCCATTGAACTTCTTTTGCGAGCCGTGCATCAAACCTGTGTGTCGTGATTGCACTGTCCTGGATCATAAGGATCGACATGGCCATTACGTTATGGATGTAAACGAAGCACTGAAGAAGTATCGCCCTGTTATTGAGTCAGCAGTCTCTAACATGGAAAATGAAGCAACTTCTCTAAAGAGCAAAAGCGAAACTCTTGAAGAATTGGTGAGATCCAAAGATACCAACAATGACACTATAAAAAAAGAAATTAAAGACGTGTTTGTTGTCCTGAGAAATGCCCTGGAGAACCGTGAGCAAGATTTGATTGAAATAGCAAATCAGAATGTTTCGCGAGAAAAGCAACGGATTATACAGATTATGGATAAGATGGAAGAGAGACAAATGGTAATCAAGGAGGAATGTTCAAAACTCCGAGAAGCTTTATCTGACAGCAATATAGAAGAAATGTTTAATCTGCATGAAAATCTCAAGGCAAAAGCTAAAAACCCAATCCATGTAAGGGAGATAGATGACGGTCTCCAAACTAATTTATCCTTCCATTCAAATATAGACTTTCTATTAGAACAAATTGATAATTTTGGTAAGATAGAGGCACAGGTAACCATAAACAACATCTCAAAAATGTCTAAAAGTAATACATAGGAGAAATTATGGATTACTAGATAGAAGTCATGTCTAATTCAAAAGGAAATAAAAAAGCAGTTTTAAATTACAAAATTCACTGCTTAAGTACTTGGCAAAGTGCAAGGGTTCTTATACCCACTCACCCCCACAAAAAAAAAAAAAACTCCCATCATTATGTAGGAATCTGCAGAATGAAATTCAGTGTTTTCACTCCAATCAAGGAACTGTAACTGTGCTCAAATTATCAAAAGGGAATATTTTCGATACAAAAACTTTACTAAATTTATTCCTTGTCAATGACTCTTACAGTAATTAAAAAGACTGAAATGATAAAAAGAATTATTTATATGTATTTATATATTTATGTATGTTTGCATAAATATTTGTATTAAATTTATGCACTTTGAACAGTTGAAGTATAGGTGCATAAATTATCTTGCTTTCTGTTCATCAAGAATTTAATCATCCAGCTTCATGCAAGCATTTCATTTCTTAATGTCTTACTTTGTAATTGTATGCATTTTGAAAACCACTTATTTATTTATTTACTATAGACTGTGATCAGATATACATTTTTCTATAATTTATTTTGAATTGAATAACTGATCAGTTAATTGTAGCCTGTGTCTATTATATGTATAGCTTTTTTCGCTCCAATGTCACATTAAATCTTAACTTACATTCATGGATTTTGTGAATCTAACAAATCCATGGATAACCAACATTTCCATTCATTCTTGCAATAAAAATAAAAAATAAAAAAACTCACCATGTTGTGTAAATTGTATTCATTAAAAAAAACGGTTTTTGTTGTTCTGTGTAATTATTTTCATCATTTTCGTTAAGGAATGCAAAGTAAGTTTTGGAATAAAATGTTTATTTAAATAAATTAGTAACATATGCTCTGGTTTTGTTTATAAAAGAACATTGTCATGAAGAAAAAAAGTTGTGAAATTGAGTGATACACATACAAGTAAAATAGATGGTCATGAACTGAAACATAACATGATCCATTGTGTTTTGCATCTGGGCAAGGCATGTAATTTTACTTACTCCAGTTACCTGCTGTCAATAGGCATATTTTACGATATTTTCTGGCATGCAAGTCAGCATAGTAAATAATGTAAACATCTAGTGTAAATATTCAAACATCATTACTATTATTTTTCCATATCGCTGAACTGGCTCCTGTGCAGGTGGCACGTAAAATACACCATTTTGAGCGTAGCCATTGCCAGTACCGCCTGACTGGCCTTCGTGCCGGTGGCATGTAAAAGCACCCACTACACTCTCGTAATGGTTGGCATTAGGAAGGGCATCCAGCTGTAGAAACTCTGCCAAATCAGATTGGAGTCTGGTGTAGCCATCTGGTTCGCTAGTCCTCAGTCAAATCGTCCAACCCATGCTAGCATGGAAAGCAAACGTTAAACGATGACGATGATATCATGGAATTTTTGGTCTTCCTAAGTTGTCTTGGTGTGTAAGTCAACATACCTTATTTTTTGGCTATGAATTTTGGTCTGTAAAACTTGACATGTATGTTGGAAAATACAGTATGTTACAACTGAGTGTTAACAATAAGAAGGACTTGCAACTGTAAGGAAAAAAAAAGCTGTTCTAACAATATACGAATGTCCAAATTTGCTAAAGACAACTTGCTAGCTCTGAAAGTCAAATCACTGGCTAAAATGCCTTATGGTATTTGTTCTGGCTCTTATGTTTTGAATTCAAATCTTGCCAAGGCCAACTTTGCCTTTCATTCTTCCAGGATCAATAAAATGAAATACCAGTCAAATACCGGGACCAATGCCCTCCCATCAAAATAGCTGGCTTCACACCTAAATTAGAAATATTTTTTACATTAAAACTTAGAACTACTTTATGTAAATCTCATTTTTAGAGCAAGTTTCATTACAGTAATATTCATAAAGTGGTGGCATATTGTCAACTTAATGCGGCAGTCCCATGAAAGGGAATACTACTACTGCTATTTAGCCCTAGGAAGCACCGCCTCCTGTCGGCCTTGACACATTTTCTGTGTCTTTATGTTTACAAAGGGGGAGATAAGCATCTCCACCCAGCAAAGCCAGCATTCAGAGACTAGTTTCTGAGTTATTGCTCATCATCAGTCTGGAGTAGCATGAATAGCAATGACTCAGAAACTAGTCTCTGGATGCTGGCTTTGCTGGGTGGAGATGCTTATCTCCCCTTTTGTAAACATAAAAACACAGAAAATGTGTCAAGGCCGACAGGAAGCGGTGCTTCCTAGGGCTAAATAGCAGTAGTATTATTCTCTTTCATGGGACTGTCGCATTAAGTTGACAACATGCCACCACATTATCATGTTACTACTGTATAAATCTCTCTGAGAGTATTATTTATATTTTAGTAATATTCATGTCAGAAGATATTGACTTATATCAAGATAATTATACTGTTCATGGCCTGGTGGTTAATAGTTGCTAGATCAGGGGTTCAGTTCTCACACAGGTTAGCTCATTTGTGTCTTTGAGCAAGGTACTTAATTTTATGTTACTTTAGCACACTCAGCTGAAAATGAGTATGAGTGGCACCTGGAGGTTAACTCTAGTCGATTGGCTTCCATTCAAAGACAAGTCTTGTACTTGTAATCTAAATATCTTCAAACCCAGGTAAGCACATGGGCTCAAAGCAGAATTTTATTTCCTTGTTATTATTGTTCATTAGAGCTCTCATTCCAAACTTGAAATTCTAATATTTTTGGAATTCAGTCATGTTCTTATTGTGTAGCCCTCAGGTCAGATCTGGTTGAATAGACCTATGGCATGCTGATAGTTTACCAAACAAAAAGGCAATTCAATTTATGTTATAAGATTTAGTATTGTAAAATGAATCGGTGTATAAACATTCTTTCTCTCTTGTCCTCTCTCACCTTTCACATTATAGCATTTATTCACAAATTTTTATACTTGTAGTGGTAATATTTTAAAATTTCAGTTACTATGAAGTCAAGAAATGTTAAAATATATTATTTAGCTTTAAAACTTGTATCCTCTATTGACATTGTTTCAATTCAAACATTTTAGATGTTTATAAAAAAAAGTAGGAGAAACTATGAGTAGAGAATTATACCTTTTGTTAATATTGATTTCAAATTTTGGCACAAGGCCAGCAATTTCAGGGGACAGGGTAAGTCAATTAAATTAGCTCCAGTATTCAACTGGTACTTATTTTATCAACCCCAAAAGGATGAAAGGCAAAGTCAACATCGGCAGAATGTAAAGACAGACAAACTGCCACAAGGCGTTTTGCCTGGCATGGTAATGATTCTGCCACCTTACCTTTTGTTAATAGATACTCCAACCAGAGCTATGTGCCTTGATTTGAGGGCACACCCCAAAATATTTCACCACCATCTTCTCTCTCTTCTCTTTTCCAACAGGGGTAGTCATGTATCCCCTCTACAGCAAAACACCTGTTTCTGTCTCAGATACTTTAACCTCTCATCACCTGACACAAAACTACCTCCTCTCTGTTGAGGAGCTTTTCTCTTGAAAGTCACTTGGTAATCTCACTGGTGCTGGTACCAAATAAGTACCCAGTACACTCTCTGAAGTGGTTGGCATAAGGAAGGACATCCAACCATAGAAACCATACCAAAGTAGTCTTTTGGTTTGCCAGCTCTTGGTACAGACATTGTTTAATGTCTGCTTTCCATGCTGGGTTGGGTGGTTTGGCATGGAGCTGTCCAAACTCCATTTGTCTGTTGTAGCAAGGTTTCTATGGCTAGATGCCCTTTCTAATGCCAACCACTTAACAGAGTGTGCTGGGTGCCTTTTACATGCCACCAGCATTGGTGCTTTTCATGCGGCACTGGCACCTGAAAGGACAAGCGTGCATGTGTGGAAGACAGCGATTTTACTTAGCTTGACATATCAAGTACAGCAAATTATCACATCTCCCCATCCCTTATCATTTCCGAGTCTACCCCTTCCACAGGTACCCTCCACAATTAGAGTTCAGCAATTCTTTACACAGCTGTCCTCATCTCTACACATCACATGACCAAACCAGCGTAGACTTCCCTCTTGTATATATCTGATGCCTCTTAAATCATTTACACATCATGTTGTGTGTGTACACTGATATTACCCATCCAGCAGAACATGCTACCTTCATTTCTTTCAAGCCTGTGCAAGTCCTCTGCAGTCAAAGCCCATATTTCACTGCCATGTAAAATCTTTTCTCCAAAATTTCATGTTAATTTGTTCCAAACTCGAGCTTGATAATAAGTTATTTCACAAAATTCTTCATAGGTTTTTCAGTTGAACAAATCAACTCAAGTACTTTATTTTTCTAAGTCTGGAACTTATTCTATTGGTCTGTTTTGCTGAGCCACTAGGTTACATGGACATAAACAAACCAATGTAAGTTGTAAGTGGATGAGTGGACAAACACAAATACATGCAGGCATGCACACACACACACACACACACACACACACATGACAGGCTTCCATAAAGGATGAAAGGCAAAGTTGAACTCAGACTGTAAAGACAGACAAAATGCTGTGAAGCATCTTGCTCAGCATGCTAATGATTCTGCTAGCTCACTGCTTTGAATACTTAAGAAAAAATATTTACTGCTTCTCTATTACTTTCTGTTGGTGTGTCTGTAGATCAAAGGCTGTCACCATCTACTTTCCAACTCCTATTGATATGTGAAATTCTCTCCAACAGCTTCAATTTTTTGCATCCTTCATTTCATGACTCAAATTATCAGTTCTATGTGGCTAGGATGTGCTCCCTTCTTTGGAAGTAGCAAGTAGCTAGGGGAGAAGCTGAAAGGAAAAAGTTTTCTAATGTTCTGTAGCATGAGGATCAAAGGTTTGAGGTGTTCTGGGTTACAAGACAGTGTGTCAGAGAAAAATCATGATGCTGTAGGAGAGAAGTGTGTTCGGGTAGTTTATGGTACACTTGTACTTAGTGATTCTGCATATAAAGAAGCATGGAAGTGTCACTATGAAAAGCAGCAGAATGTAGAGAATGCATGGGAGGAAAGTCCACCTAATATAGACCCAACAGTTGGAACAGCTATCCGAGTTAACAGTAGCATGATGACCACTGAGAGGCTTAAAACTGGTGGAAGGGAATATGGCTTAGTTAATCAGGTTGTCCAGGAAGAGGTCATACACTACTGTAGTTGCATTATAGTCAACTGCTACAAAGGTAAAGGAGATGCCTCAGACAGAGATAATTACAGAGGTACCAAATTGTCGGGACCAGGTCATAAAAGTTGTAGAAAGGGGTCATAGCTTGACTAGTTGTGAAGGAAGTTAACCTAGATGAGGTGCAGTTTAGTTTTGTGCCAGGGAGAAATACTACTAATGCTACCGTCTTAGTAAAGCAACTACTGGAGAAGCATTTAGTGAAAATAAACTACTGTACTTGGCATTTGTTGCCAAGGAAAAAGACTTTTATAGGGCTCTTCTTTTCTTCATCTTGTGGTCATTGTAGAAGCTAGGGTTAGATGAATGGATGGTGAGAGCTGTCCAAAACGTCCAGGGTTGCTATTAGTAAGGTGAAAATCAACAATGTGTATAGCACTGAATTTAGTGTGGATGTAGGAGTTCACTAAGGATTGTATGTAAAATGATGAAAGTGGTGATGATGATAAAGTATGTCTTCTACTTATATTTCTTCTGATGTTATTTAATACTCTGTTTAGAATCATACAGTGGAGGCGCAATGGCCCAGTGGTTAGGGCAGCGGACTCGCGGTTTCGATTCCCAGACCGGGCGTTGTGAGTGTTTATTGAGCGAAAACATCTAAAGCTCCACGAGGCTCCGGCAGGGGATGGTGACGAACCCTGCTGTACTCTTTCACCACAACTTTCTCTCATTCTTTCTTCCTGTTTCTGTTGTACCTGTATTTCAAAGGGCCAGCCTTGTCACACTGTGTCACGCTGTATATCCCCGAGAACTACATTAAGGGTACTAGTGTCTGTGGAGTGCTCAGCCACTTGCACGTTAATTTCACGAGCAGGCTGTTCCGTTGATCTGATCAACTAGAACCCTCAACGTCGTAAGCGACGGAGTGCCAACAACAACAGAATCATACATCATGAAACTGTATATCTATTTCCTTTCACTCCCATATTTTGTATATTTTGGTAAAACTACCCATACATTATTTTTCACAATTTAAGTTAGGCATGCAGTTTGTTCCTTGATTATCTGTGAACTTAGCATTCTATTTCAAGTGACAGTCCTGCTGCGTTTTGGTTGTTCTAAGATATGTATTAAGGGAGAGCACTGTGAATAAACTTTAAATGTCAAGATTGCACTCGGTCGACTCGTACGTAGCAGATAACGTTTACCAGTCCAGGAAGGTTACAAACTTCTCAGTTCCAGATTCAGTTACAACAGAGGTTCTCAACGTGAACAGTACCGCCCCTTAGGGAACTCTGGGCATGCTGAAGGTAGTGTTAGGCTTTAGGGGACGGTGAGGTAACAACATACTAAATTTTACTTATAGTAGTAATTATGTTACACATGATAAAATTCGTAATAATTTTAAAGATAAAATGTGAACTCATCAGAAACAGGCAAGTCGTTGACTTGCAATATATAAAGTAAATTTACAACTTTTGTCTTCATTAATTTTTTTATCATTTCACTGTTAAAAGCTCATACAGTCCATTTTTAGGGTAAAAGTTATGAATTATCATCCATGTTAAGTTAGATAAAGCAATTAAGAGTATGAAGACCGGGAAAGCCCCCGGCCCATCAGGAATCACTGCAGAGATGCTCAAAATATCTGGCAGTGTTGGCTATAGCCTAGTCACCCGTATTACGAACCAGGTGATACACGAAGGAGTCATACCCAATGACTGGTGTAGCAGCATCATAGTCAACTGCTACAAAGGTAAAGGTGACGCTGTAGATACAAATAATTACAGAGGCATCAAGCTGTTAGATCAGGTTATGAAAGTTACAGAGAGGGTCATAGCCCAACTAATTAGGGAGCGAATCAATTTAGATGAGATGCAGTTTGGGTTCGTGCCAGGTAAAAGCACTACTGATGCCTTATTTCTAGTGAGACAGTTGCAGGAGAAATACCTAGCTAAGGATAAACCTCTGTACCTGGCTTTCGTTGACATGGAGAAAGCCTTTGACAGGGTCCCCCGATCCCTTATCTGGTGGTCAATGAGGAAACTTGGGATAGAAGAATGGTTAGTGAGAGCTGTGCGAGCCATGTACAGAGATGCTGCCAGTAAGGTGAGGGTTGGAAATGAGTACAGCAATGAATTCTGGGTAGAGGTAGGGGTCCACCAAGGTTCCGTCCTCAGCCCCCTCTTATTTATCATAGTCCTCCAGGCAATCACAGAGGAGTTCAAGACAGGTTGCCCCTGGGAGCTCCTCTATGCTGATGACCTTGCCCTAATTGCGGAGTCACTATCAGAACTAGAGGAGAAGTTTCAGGTGTGGAAGCAAGGTCTAGAATTGAAGGGCCTTAGAGTCAACCTAGCTAAAACCAAAATCCTAATAAGTAGGAAGGTAGATAAAACACAAACCCCTTCAGGTAGATGGCCCTGCTCAGTATGTAGAAAAGGAGTAGGTAGTAACTCTATAAGATGTACCCGGTGCAAGCTATGGACACATAAGAGGTGCAGCAACATCAAAGGCAGGTTAACTAGCAAGTTAGTTTTTGTTTGTGGCAGATGTTCAGGTGCAATAAAGACTGTAAACAAACAGGAAACAACTTCTATCTCATTCCAGGGTGAAAAACTAGAGGTAGTCGATAGCTTCCGCTATCTGGGCGACCAAGTTAGTAGTGGGGGTGGGTGCGCTGAAAGTGTAGCTGCTAGAATAAGAATAGCCTGGGCAAAGTTTAGAGAGCTCTTACCCCTGCTGGCGACAAAGGGACTCTCACTCAGAGTAAAAGGCAGACTGTATGACGCATGCGTACGAACAGCCATGCTACATGGCAGTGAAACATGGGCTGTAAATGCTGAGGACATACGTAAGCTCGCAAAGAATGAAGCCAGTATGCTCCGTTGGATGTGTAATGTCAATGTGAATACCCGTCAGAGTGTAAGTATCTTGAGAGAAAAGCTGAACATAAGAAGCATCAGTTGTGGTGTGCAAGAGAGACGATTGCGCTGGTATGGACATGTGAGAATGGATGAGGATAGCTGCGTGAAAAAGTGCCACACCCTAACAGTTGAGGGAACCCGTGGAAGAGGTAGGCCCAGGAAGACCTGGGCTGAGGTGGTGAGGCAAGACCTTCGTACATTGGGCCTCACCGAGGCGATGACTACTGACCGAGACCTTTGGAAATGTGCTGTGCGTGAGAAGACCCGGCAAGCCAAGTAAGATCGTTGCCAGTGCCCCTGGACTGGCTCTTGTGCGGGTGGCACATGAGATGCACCATTTTGAGCGTGGCCGTTGCCAGTACCGCCTGACTGGCTCCCGTAGGATTTTCGAGTGAGATCGTTGCCAGTGCCCCCGGACTGGCTTGTGCGGGTGGCACATAAAAGACACCATTTCGAGCGTGGCCGTTTTCGTGCGGGTGACACGTAAAAGCACCCACTACACTCTCTGAGTGGTTGGCGTTAGGAAGGGCATCCAGCTGTAGAAACTCTGCCAAATTAGATTGGAGCCTGGTGTTGCCATCCGGTTTCACCAGTCCTCAGTCAAATCGTCCAACCCATGCTAGCATGGAAAGCGGACGTTAAACGATGATGATGATGATGAAGTTGTCATATCTCACTTGCCACTTAGGTGGGTGCTAAGACTAACAACTACTTAAAAGGGGACTGCTAGAAAAACAATGGTTAAGAACCACTGAATTACAATTTACATTTAAAAAGGCATTCCATCCCCTTATTTGTACTATTCAAAGAATATTGAGTAAATAAATTGAAAGAAAGTGTCTAAAGACACATTCAAATATTTGTGATTACCACACACAAGGTGTAACTGCAATTTATATTTACTGCCACCAAAATTCAAAAAATTTTTATCTGGATGGATGTAAATAAATAACCATAGAATGTCTTCACATTGAGTCATTAACAACAAAGATGCTGATTGATAATTACCTTTGGTATAAGTCAAGAAATTTGTAGGAAAGACTTGATTGAATGGATTTAACATTATTTCTGGTACATACTTTATGAAGAGCTCAAGTTGTTGTTTAGTCCCATATTAGACGTTTGATGAACAGCATTCCAGCTGTGACCATCCTATCTTTTCGTTTATCTACAACACTGTCCAATGTGTTCTTTCTTAGTAAAAGTGAGATTGTGTGATTTGAGGGAATTCAGTTGCTATTTCTAGCAAGTCAGACAAATGGCTGTAGACTCCCTCTCATTGGAAGGTCAGATTGAAAGGTGAAGTTAACTCATGATAGAATCTCGGCATAGAACAGAAATGAAGATATCTTGAAATCTTAAATATACTACATTCTCTGTGTAAAGAATAAAATATCATCGGACTATAGATAACTAAATTACAACAGGTATATAGTCCAGTTTTTGTATTATAGTGCATTGTTGTACCATTCAAAACTTTTTATTCTTTACAAACAATACACAATGCTTCAAGCGAACTACAATACTCTCCTACATTCTCTATATAAAACTGAACAGAATATTAGGCACAGGTGTGGCTATGTGGTTAAGATGTTTACTTTCCAACCACATGGTTTCAGGTTCAGTCCCACAGCATAACTCTTTGGGGAAGGTATTTTCTGCTACAGCCCCAGGGCAACCAAAACTTTGTGAGTAGATTTGGTAGTAAGAAGCCTGTTGCATCTGTGTATGTGTGTGTGTCTTTGTCTTAACATTGTGTGACAGCTGTAAATGAGTGTCACTGACATTCAGTTCTAATATTCTGTCAGAAAATGTTTGGCTCTAGGAAAATATTATCTTGATTGGAAAACAGATGAATAAGTACCAGTCAAACACTGGGGGTCAATGTAATTCACTAACCCCTCCCCTAAAATTGCTGGTCTTGTGCAAAAATTAGAAAGAATTATTAGTTCAAATTCTGGGAGTTAACTTCCCTGGCTTTGTTGATCTAAATTAGTCATTAAGAACTTATTTTTCTCATCACTAAAGGTGTAATTATTATAATTAATTAAAATTTCTTGAAATTTTAATTAATTTTATGATGTATGTGTATGAAATGCAATGCTACATGGTAGTGAGATTTAGACCTTGAATGCAGAAGACATGTGAAGACTAGAGAGGAATGAATCAGGTGTGCTCTACTGGATGTGCAATGTCAGTGTGCATGTGCGACAGAGTGCTAATGTATTGAGAGAAAAGTTAGGTATGAGAGAAATTAAATGCAGTGTACAAGAAAGAAAACTGTGCTGGTTTGGTCATATGGTGCATAAAAACATGTCAATCACTTAAAGTGGATGAAACTTGTGGAAGAGAGAGAGATCCTGGAAAACATGGGGTGAAGTATTGAAGGCCAGTTTCAAAATGCTGAGACTTATGAAGAAGATGACAAAGATCAAGATATATGTTGCATTGTCGTATTCAAGAAGACTCCCCCACTACAACAGAATTGATATCCTAAAACCAATTTGGTAGTGCTTGTCCACGAGGAGCTCTGCTTTGTCAACTTCCTCCCACCACCTATATTCCATCCCCTAACACCTATCACTTCTATTACCCGAGAGCACAGAATAGGCACACACTACACCTGCACCTCTGGCTATCCCAGTTACCTTTATTCCCCCACCCACCCAATTACCTTCTTTCCCAGCCTACAGTCTTCACCAATCACCCCCTTTCTGTGCTTTCTCTCCCCTCCCTGTGCTGCTTTCTATCATCAACTCCTTACTTGTTTGGTATCATCCTCAATGCCCTCACAAATTTTGGCATAAGGCCAGCAATTTCAGGGAAGGGATAAGTTGATTAATTTGATCCCAGTGTTCAAGTGGTACTTATTTAATTGATCTCGAATGGATGAAAGGCAAAGTTGACTCAGTAGAATTTGAACGCAGAACATAAAGATGGACAAAATACTGCTAAGCATTTTACTCAACATGCTAATGATTCTGCCAGTTTGCCACCTTGAATAAAAATAAATATTACATTTGACACAGTAATCTTGATGCTTAAGCACCAGGTCTGTTAAAAGACACAAGGTAATAATCATAAAAGGAAAACAAGAAGCAATAACTGCAAGAAAAAATACCATTTTTCATAGGGATAGGTTTAAATAGATATATTGAAGACTCGGTAAGTAGTAGTAATTTAGATTTTGCGAATGGCTTTTAAATTATTTAATATTTTATTAAATTTTCAGTTAAATTAAGTTTTTGAAAAAATCAAACATATAAAATGAAGAATTAATATAACTGAAATAGTTTTGTATGTTTTTCTCTCCCCACCTTCAGTGGTATATTCATGTTCTTTCTTTGGAACATATATATACGTGTGTGTGTGTGTGTGTGTGTGTATGCTCCAAAGAGAGAACACAAATATGATAAAGGAATGGGATAGAGGAGAAAAACATATTTGGAATGTGTAACATATATATATATATTGTTAAATATTATTATTTTCAAAAATTATGATAGTTCTTAAAAGCCAGGAAAGCATAACCAAGTATGAATAATTAAGAATTCTATCCCAGTAACATTGGTTACATATTCCAAATTAAAATGGCTAAGTTACCTCCAAAGAACAGATACAATAATTTGTGTAGTTCATATGTTATTTCAAAACCAAATCCTTCACCAACAACTACATGCCAACGTCCCTTGAATTTTTTATCCATGGCTTCTTTAATTGATCGAGCAGCCAATTCATTATTGTCTACAAACTTCTCACAGGCAACAATGACAAGTTCCAGTGTTTCTGTTTTCATTTCCGGGACCATGTCTGAATATTTGACAAGAGCATACCCTGGGAGAGCAGCTTTCTGTTCAGCTTCCTTCTTTTCAGTTGTTTCAGCCATTTGTACTTCACATACGTATTTCAAAGTTTATTTGTCTTTCATTTCTCCAAGGCAATACTGGAAATACTTCTAAACTGCAAAGATAAAGCAGCCTTAATGGGTATGTGCCAACACCACTATTATCTTAAACAATTACATCATATATAACACTCTTCACCTCTTTCTTGCCTTTAAACCCAACCTTTAATCTGTTGTTGTTACATTCACTACTGCCACAGAGTTGTCTGTGATTAAAATGTTTGCTTTGCAATTACATGGTTTCAAATTCAGTCTCACTACATGACATCTTGGGCATGTCTTCTACCACAGTTTCAGACTGACCAAAGCCTTGTGGTTAGAATTTAGATGGCGGAGACTATATGGAATCTCATCAGAGTAAAGTTGGTTTTAAGCCAATTAGACTGATCTGTTCAGATTGGGCAATGGCCCAGTGGTTAGAGTAGTGGACTCGCAGTCATAGGATGGCAGTTTCGATTCCCAGACCAAGTGTTGTGAGTGTTTATTGAGCGAAAACATCTAAAGCTGCACAAGGCTCCGGTAGGGAGTGGTGGAGAACCCTGCTGTACTCTTTCACCACAACTTTCTAAGGCGCAGGAGTGGCTGTGTGGTAAGTAGTTTGCTTACCAACCACATGGTTCCGGGTTCATTCCCACTGCATAGCACCTTGCACACATGTCTTCTACTATAGCCTCGGGCCGACCAAAGCCTTGTGAGTGGATTTGGTGGACGGAAACTGAAAGGAGCCTGTCGTATATATGTATATATATATATATATATATATATATATATATATGTATGTGTGTGTATATGTTTGTGTGTCTGTGTTTGTCTCCCCAACATCGCTTGACAACTGATGCTGGTGTGTTTACATCCCCGTAACTTAGCGGTTTGGCAAAAGAGACCAATAGAATAAGTAGTAGGCTTACAAAGAATAAGTCCAGGGGTCGATTTGCTCGACTAAAGGTGGTGCTCCAGCATGGCCTCAGTCAAATGACTGAAACAAGTAAAAGAGTAAGTTATGAACTTTTTCAGCTCCCACCGGCTTGGATACAGACTGGTGGTGGTGTGGGCGGGGGGGGGGGGGGGTAGAAGATAACTCATGTCAGCGCCTGAACTCACTACACAGTAATGTAAATATGTTGAAATGAAAGCATGGAAATTCGTCCTAACAAAGCTTTATTCTGTAGTGATGTACAAAATGTGCAAATATTGTGAGAAATGTTCTAGCTCCATATTTTGATGGAGATTTGATTTCTGATATAGGAGATAGAAAATTTAGCCTGTTATTAGATGAATCCAATGATATATCAATAAACAAGTTGTTAGGAATTGCTATCATATATAATAGTGACACTCACAAAAAAGTGGTACATACATATCTCAGTATGGTATCTTTAGAAACATGTGATGCAGATGGCATTATAGATACCTTAAAAATTGAATTAGTGAAAAAGAAATTAGATATAAATAATTTACTGGCTATAGGAACTGACAATGCTAGAGTAATGATAGGAGTCAACAATAGTGTTTTCCAGAAATTAAAAGAAGTTCCATCATTATCTTTATTTAGATGTGTATGCTAGCCCATGAATTTAGAATTTTTAGTATCCGAAACCTATAAATGGTCCTCTCATTCTTCAACAAGACAAAGTGCCTACAAGCAACTTTACCTTGCTATCAATGATAAAGAGCCTTTGAAGATCGTGAATTCTTGCACAACTAGGTGGCTGTCAATAGAACCAGCAGTAAATAGAATTTTATGCCAATGGTTTGAATTGCAAACTCACTTCCAAACTACAACTACAAAAGAAAAGTGCTTTACAGTACAAACGTTACATGAAATGTCTTGTGATTCTAGGAATGAACTTTACCTTTTATTTTTGCATCCAATTTTAAAACATGCTCAGGAAGTGAATAAACTGTTTGAATCAAACACTGTCGACAAAACAAAATTACTTGAAGATCTTTCAAATTTGATCAAATCTGTTGCTAATATGATAGTGTTGCCAACATGTAGAATTTATCCTCTTGGTCCGGATGCTTCTATTGAAAAATTTCTGGATCCTAAACCAAATTTAGGCAATAGGTTTGAGAGAAAGATAGCAGAAATGATTATCAAGAAAACTGTAACAGCCACCGAAGAAAATAATATTCGCAAAAGAGCACAACAATATTTACTCTGCCTTTATAAAGAGCTCAAGCACCGTTTGCCAGGAAATATTAATATACTGAGGAATCTCAAATGTTTTTCAGTAGAGAATATTTTGCAGCATTTCAAACAGCCAATTTTACCTGTCTTAGAAGCAATACATTTAAATGAAGAAAAAATTGCTTCAATTGAAATTCAGTTTAGTTTAGTAGCATTCATTTAGTTAAATGGACAGATACATCTAATGCTGAGGCATTCTGGCTGGAA
This sequence comes from Octopus bimaculoides, assembly GCF_046866305.1. NCBI lineage: Eukaryota > Metazoa > Mollusca > Cephalopoda > Octopoda > Octopodidae > Octopus > Octopus bimaculoides. The sequence continues at coordinate 52,203,366 of NC_142929.1, read as the reverse complement.
GTCTTGGAATATAAAGATGCTACTGGAGGAAATCCTTTTAGAGATGCTGCAAATTTTGCCATTAATCTATTGACATTGCCAAACTCAAATGCAGAAGTTGCAACAGTTATTCAGTAGTATGGGTGTAATTAAATCAAACTTGAAAAACAAAATGCATCTACCTATGCTCAGATCAATACTGTCTATAAAATATGGCCTGAGAAAATATGGCAAATGTTGCAAAAACTTCGATATTCCAAGACACATAATTAACATGATTGGGACCTTGAATGTATACAGAAGTCAAGATTTAGGCACTGCAGCTGAAAGTGATCAAATCAGTGAAATCCAAGAAATTATTTCTCAATGCTGAATATAATTAAAGAAAGTAAATAAAAATTAAGCTTTTTGATATAATTAGTCTAGCATTTTTTTGTCATATTTAGCATGTTTTAGTATTTGTTTACTATTTTTTCAATTGAAATTTAGGTTGGCAACACTGTTCAGATGTTTTCACTAGCATTATATTTTTATATGAAAAAGACTTTCAAATTTATTGTTATATTTTAGATGGTAATTTTTTTTTCCCCCAATAACAAACACACACTGTACATTCGTTTCTCACTTCAGCTTTATTATTATTCTTATTTTAGTGTCCTTTGTCTGAAATGGTCTAAACAGAACAAGGGGAGACATGTGGAATGGAGATTCACTGAAGAGGTCACAAGATGTGTGACAAAAGATTTCAGACAAAGGCCACTCAAATAAGAATAATAATAAAGCTGAAGTGAAGAACAAATATATAGTGCTTGTGTTTATTTGGCAAAAAAAAAAAAATGACCGTCTTGAAATGTAACAATGTCTGTTTCAACATACGACTTCACATCAAAAATATTGCAAAATAAATACATAAATGTAACTTCTAAATTTAAAAAAACTGATACCACTCAGCTGTAAATAGATCACAGTTCATTGTTATAGTTTGTTTGGGAACTGTATATTTGGCAAGTATTTAATTAGCTTTCTATGTATGCCAACCTCAAATCATTCCATGGACTTGAAGCAGGTAAGGGGAAACTACTGCTGTGTAACATGTTTTGAATCACGACAGAGAAAATGTTCCAAATAATATTCCAACATACCATAAGATTATGTTACTATATTTTCTTCTCTGTTATAATGGTATATAATCTTCGTTAGTAATTAAAATATAATTTGTCTTTTGGGATGTTTGTTTTTGAACAATTTCCAACAAAATTGAAGAATCAAATTGCAATCACTTCAACTTTTAATCAGATGATTCTTATAATGAAGTATGTTGTTGTTGTAATTGTTATGTAGCTCCAGATGAGCTCTGAAAAAGCAATAACTTTGTACATAAGTTGTCAGAACAATGACATGGTACAAGCCACAAATCCTTCTTTGTTATATTATCTCTGTCTAACCGAGTAGCATAATGCACAATCCAACATGTAGTGATAAATCACATGGGGTGTAATTTATTAATCTGGATGTATTGCACAGTCTGCACTGTCAAGTCTACTGCTGCATATCTGCAGATTCTGGTGCTGGCTAAAAGTGGCCAAATTGATCTCAGTCAGAATGCAACAGTTGCTGGCCCTGTGCACTTATTGTTAGTACGGTGAATCACAGCACAGTATTTGGGACCTGTGGTGATAGTCAAGTTGCAGCTAATTCTGTGTATATGTGTTGTTTTTTTCCCCATTATTGTCTGGGCTAAGTGGTAGAGATTATGTTTTGTAGTAGTGTTCTGTGATATTGCACCTGTTTAGGTGTTTGGAAGATTCATATACTGTCAGGAACTATGAGGACTGAAGATTTATTTGGCAACAAACTGTGTCCTTAGTATATCTATATGTACTTTAATTTTCAGCAATTTTGTTTTGTTGTGTAGGTTGTCCATGTGTGTGGTCCATTATAATGTAATGAGCTCATTGTATACAGTGCTCAGGTACACTACAACTCATCAGAAAGGGTAGCTAAAAACATATATACAGTACATAGAATAAAGCATATCATGAAGTGTAGTGCATTGTTTTGTGTTCTATTTAAAGCATGGTAATTTGATGTGGAGAGATCGAGGGCTTATGTATGCCTGACATAGTCAGGTAGATTTAATATATTGTTTTTATATCATTGTTGTTGTTTCTTTCTGTTGACCAAATGTGATAACTGTAAGTGCTCTAAATATCTTTGTACCTTGTTTTGTTATCTTTACCTCTTCTTTTTGCATGAATATTGTAACTCTTAGTAGTTTAGTTTTCTATGTGTAGTGTGATTATGTTGTTGTGTGTGATGTTTGGTCGTATTGTATATTTTCAAGCGTTGCTGGTAAGAAAGGGAAAGACAGATTCTTTTAGATTCTAGTTGTTTTTGAATCAACAGCTGATTTAGATTTTATTTCTTTTCAGTAAACTAAAATTCAATAAATTTGTGTTTTATTTTAACCTCTTCATTACCATATTTCTATTGAGATACACAACCTTAGTTTCAATCAATTTGGAAAATAATGAAGAATTTAGTAAAATAACTTGTTATTAAATTAGTGATTGGAACATAAATTAACATGTAATTTTGATGAAAGGCTTGAATTTAGATCGCTTTAAAACAGAAAGTTTGTATTATAAAACTGGGAACAGTCTCATGTAGATTGATATCAAAGGATTAAATAGAATGGGGATTTTTTATGTAGTTATACAAAGCAAAAGTGAAAGTTAATAAAAATAGGGTGGTCAGTAAGAATCCAACCTATATCTCTGAGAACAAAGATTCTAAGCATATTGAGTAGATAGATTTAAGGGTACTAGTATAGCAGTGTTGTAAGAGAGCTTATAGTACAATGTTCAATAAGTTTAAGGTAGAGGAGCACTGATCACATATTTGATTAATAAAAAAGTGGGTCTAATTATTTCCAATGATATCAACAAGTGAAATTCACTAGGGATAAACATATTAGGGAAATTATTAAAGGTTAGCTAACAATATGGCATTTATTATTTATGCACAATGACTTGACTGAAGCAGTTGCAAATGGGAATAACAAACACAATATCAAATTACACTACTGCTCACTGAGCTGATGAGAAAGGTGTACCAGTGAATAAGGGAACATTATTTGACTGATAGACAGGATGGACATGGCTGGAACTACTTTGCCTTGTGTTCTTAATTTCATTAATTATAAAACTGGTAGAGAATACATGTGGTATACATTCTCCATTAATTATGCAGTGCATCAGAGAATACTCATGTCCACCCCAAAATGTTTTGAAGCAACCCAAAACATTCATGGCGTAATCACAGGTGATTTTGAAACTGAGGTGCTGGATCAGCTAACTTCATAAGCATCACCTGATACAGCAGGGAGACAAAACATCAGTGATGTCCAGCACTCACCAAATATCTCAATTGTTGGTTGTGGGTTGAAAAATGTAATTCACAGACAAATTACAGCACTTCAAGTATTTTATTCCATTCAGCTATGAACTCAGTAACTTGCATTTTAATGAGCTTAGTCAAAAAGAGAGTAGAAAACATATTTCAGTTGCAAATTGTCCGAAACTTTCTCAGTTGATTTACTCTGCTCTATAACTAACAATCCAAGTCCTTTTTCACATTTGTTGATGAGCTTCACCCATCTCCCAACTGGAGCAAGTCCATGCTGCAAAGGAGAGGATGTTGCCCATCAAAAATGAGCAAGTATGACTGGAAGAAAGGAGACAAATGAAAAGTAAATAAGGGCATATATGTAAACTCAGACCCCAGATCTTAGGTTCGTTCATTGCAATTGACTCAAGGTTAAACAACATCAATAAAAGCAATACAACACCCACTTTGAGTTATTAGTTTTTAAACATCGAGAGACTATGGGGGTCCACCAGATTAAAGTAGTAATCAAAGTGGCCCGTAGGTAAGAAATGGTTGAGAACTATTGATAGGTGCAGGCATGGCTGTGTGGTAAGAAGCTTGCTTCCCAACCACGTGGTTTTGGGTTCAGTTCCACTGTATGGCACCTTGGGTATGTGTCTTCTACTATAGCCTTAGGCTGACCAAAGCCTTGTGAGTGGATTTGGTAGACGGAAACTGAAAGAAGCCTGTCATATATTTATCTATCTATATATGTGTGTGTGTTTGTCTTTTACTTGTTTCAGTCATTAGACTGTGGCCATGGTGGAGCACTGCCTTGAAGAATTTATAGTTGAATGAATTGATTCCAGTATTTTTTTTTGTTAAGTACTTATTCTATTGACCCCTTTTGCTGAACTGCTAGGCTATGGAGATGTAAGCACAACACTAATTGTCAAGCGACGATGGAGAACATCTTCAGACACAAACACACACACACATACACATGTGACAACTATGTGGTGTGGGTGGGAAGCAAACTTCTTACCACACAGCCATGTCTGTGCCTGATAAATTCTGACATGTTCTACCTCAAGATATGATATAATAACCAGTTGGGGTTGTTGGATTAAATTCTTATTTATTAACCAATGACACTTTTCAGTGCCAATGAAATTACAAAACAAGCACAATTTCTAATTTTAATTAGCAATTTCAGATATAGAGGCCACCCTAAAATTTGAATTACTACTTCAGGTAAGTGAGAGTACAAGATTTATTTCTGTCTTATTACATATAGGCTATAAGCCAGTGAGCTGTCAGAATGATGAGCATGCTGGACAAAATGTCACTAAGCATCTTGTCTTGCAAAAGTGCCACTAAGCATTTTGTCTCTCTTTATGTTCTGAGTTCAAATTTTGCCAAGGTTGACATAGTCTTTTATCCTTTTGGAATCGGTCGAATAAGTCTTTTTCCTTTCTTCCTTTTTTTCTTCTTTGCTTTCTTCGCTTGTGTTTTTGTTTTCTTCGGTTTTAGAATTGTATTTTAATGTGGTTTTGTATTATATATACGTACGTGTTATATATGTATATAGGCGCAGGAATGGCTGTGTGGTAAGTAGCTTGCTTACCAACCACATGGTTCTGGGTTCAGTCCCACTGCGTGGCACCTTGGGCAAGTGTCTTCTACTATAGCCCCAGGCCGACCAAAGCCTTGTGAGTGGATTTGGTAGACGGAAACTGAAAGAAGCCCGCCGTATATATGTGTATATATATATGTGTGTGTGAGTGTGTGTGTGTGTGTGTTTGTGTTTGTCCCCCAACATCACTTGACAACCTATGCTGGAGTGTTTACGTCTCCGTAACCTAGCGGTTCGGCAAAACAGACCGATAGAATATGTACTAGGCTTACAAAGAATAAGTCCTGGGATCGATTTGCTCGACTAAAGGCGGTGCTCCAGCATGGCCACAGTCAAATGACTGAAACCAGTAAAAGAGAGTAAAAGAGAGATGTAAATATCAAATTATCTAGATTATATCAGATTAGTATTTTCAATAAAGACAATAAAGATTTTCGTTAACAAAAAAAAAAAAATCGAAGAAAAAAAACCTACACTGGTATGGCAAAATGAAACTACAAAAATAAGTACCAGTTGAGCCTGGGGTCGATATAAGCGACGAGTCTCCTACCCCCACAAAAATTCCAGGCCTTGTGCCTATACTACAAAGAACTATTACATATAGACAGAATACAAATACAGATAAAGCTAATTTCGCATTGAAAACTTCAATACTTAATGGCATTTTCACATTCACCAGAGAACAAAAAATTAAAAAAAACGGCAACATTTAGCTTTCACCCCTTTAGTGATGAATGAAAGAAAGCTGGTAGAGCAGTGTTATATGGGGGAAGGGAAAAAGACAAGTTGGGTAGTTATTCCTTTTTGTTTTGTTTTATTTCATTTTTTTTTTTTTTACCTTCGTGTTTTTGACATTCCTTTCTTCCTTACAACGGGCATTACGATTCTGAATTTTTTTAAATTTAGGTTTTTTACCTACATCTTTCTTTGTCCTACAGTCCCGTTCTTGGTACGACTAAAGCAGAGTGGTCCCGAACGCGCGACCGCGCTAGCTAGTCGTGAGTGGTCGATCCTAACCCTAACCCTAACCCTAAACACATGTATTTATTTGCGCACGCGCACTTTTTGTAGGATCGACCACGCACGACTAGCTAGCGCGGACGCGCGACTGCGCGTTCGGGACCACTCTGCTTTAGTAGTCCCCGTTCTTTTTTTATTTCCGACAAAAGTAGTGATAACTGTTCCAAAAGTCCGCCATCAACAGTTGTGAAAATAAAAAAAAATTTTTTGGCAATCCCTGTCTCTCAGCTATCGAATGCTTGTTTGTTTCTTGTCAGCATTATTCTAAGGTCACCATAAGAATTAATGAAATTGCTGAACGAACCTTACTAACATTGATCAGGACGTAACAACCTATTGTTTTTTTTTTTATTTAGCCTTCAAATGTGGAGCTGTTACGTAGTCGCTCCACTCGCAAGAAGTAACAGCCAAATCCATCTCAAATCACATCCTGCTGTCTCTAAAAGGCATACATTGAATAATGTGGTCTGAGATAAACTATACCTGAAAAGAAGGGATCACAATGGCCAGAATACTTTTGACTGTGGGTTCGCTTAATCATGACCGATCTGGCACTAAACAACAATTCAATAATAGACAGTTATCTCTGTAAATACACAATGTGAGTGGATTTTTTTAAAGAGCCCCTAAGACCTGCAAGTTTTTGAAACACACACACTTGTTTCATTTCTGAACGAGTAGTACTTACCAAATAAAAGACATAAGACCTGCCATTACAGTTGGATTTTTCAATCTGTAGCGTTTATAGAATTGCAACGCATGTTAAAACGCAAGAATCATCGAACACCGACAATATTTATATATTTGTAGTTTTGAAGTGCTAACGGAGATTTGATGTAACTTATCAAGATTGCGTGCTAAAAAGAAATTGTTCTTAGGTTAATTCACGACTGAAAATTATGGTCTTTTGAACAATGAAACAATGATTTAAATCAGAACCTTTTTATCTATTTATTTTTTCTTTACAGAAATGTTTTTTTTTTTCTTTTTTGGTCGAATAAATCACGACCTTTATTTACCTTTTAAATGCTTCTGGGGGGGGGGGGGGGGGGGGCAACGCAGTTTTTCCGATTTTGTTTCCTCATAGATTTCAGAAAAATAGTTCTTTTTATAAAGAAATGGTAAATTTTAGTGGTAAAAATTTACCAAAGAAATTTTCCGCATACAACTCTCAGATGATGCAGAGTACGATTATACCGGAATTTGTTGCGGAAAAAAAAAAAAGGATAAATTTTGATCCTTTCACCCGCACGATTTTCACTAAAAAAAAAAAAAAATACTCGGATTTTTTGCATGGAATCAAGTACCCTGACCTCCTAATATGCTGTAAACCCCTTATTTTTTTCGGAAAAAAGGTGGAGTGGAAAACCGCCCCACCCCATCCCGGAAACATTGGAAATTTTTCTTTTTTTTTCGTTGAATGAATTCCGGTGACCTTTTAATATGCTGCAAAAGCCTTTTTTGGGTTCAGAAAACAGTGTGGGGTGGAGTGAAACCCTCGGAAATTTCACCCCCACCCCCATTTTCAAATAGTTTTTGCTATTTCTTTCTTTACCCATAATTTTAGATAACATTTTGCAGAAATACGTTTTCGAGAGAGTGTGGATTACATTGGATCGAAAATTCAAAGAAGTTTGAAATGAATAAGTGAAAATGCGGAAGTTATAGAAGTTAGTGGTAACGAAGTGTGTGAAGAGACAACAAACGATAAATTCATCTAAAAAAAAACACGTTAGAGTTTTTGCATGTATGTGTGAAACGAAGTAAAAGTATAATATTAAAACAAAAATATTTTTTCCTCCCTCTTAAAATCGTTGGATGTCTATCTATATATATAAAAATGAGAATGTGTGTCTGTCTGTCTGTCTGTGTGAATCCCTAAAACTCGAGAACTACGCAACCAATTTCATTCAAATTTTACAGATGCCTTACTTAGGGTTCCAGTTGTGTTTTAGTCAAAAAATTTTTTTAACTTCTTGCAGAGTTCGAGCCCACGGCAACATAATATCTCCTCCACTATTTAAGTATTACGTGTCAAAAGTGAAACAAAAACACTCATGTCAAATACTTTCACTTTAAAATTGAAACTATTCCACTAACTGAAACAATTCACATTTCGATACTGTAATGACAGATACTTTCAGAGAGAGAGAAAGAGAGAAAAAGAGAAAGAAAGAGAGAGAAAGAGAAAGAAAGAGAGTGAGAGATGTATATGTATACATATAGATGTATAGGTACACGTTATTCTACTAACTGAAACAATCACATTTCGATACTGTAATGACAGATACTTTCAGAGAGAGAGAAAGAGAGAGAGAGAGAGAAAGAGAGAGAGAGAGAAAGAGAGAGAGAGATGTATATGTATACATATAGATGTATATGTACACGTATATGTATAGATATATATATATATAGATATAGATCTATATGCATACATGTATATGTATACATATGTGTAGATGTGTATATATATATATATATAGATGTACATGTAATATGTACACATATATACTTATATATACATGCATACAGATATCTATACATATATACACCCATCACACACATACACATGCACACACATTAGTCATTTGTTTTCTTATCCAAAACTACGTCAAAAGTACTGAATGGATCTTTATGAAATTTGGAAATTATATTCTATGCATAACGGCCATAACTCCCATGAAAATTCATATATTTTTGATGTTGATGAAATTTTAACCTGAACATAACAGATGAGCATTATTTGTAATTCAACGGTACAACAGTGTAAGACTACCCTTTCAGATATACTTACATTGTGATTTCTGCAACGTGGTGCATAAATTGTCAAGTAAATGAGACGCATCTTTGCCTCCACTGATTCACTTACAAAGTGTTGAGTAAAATTATTTCGTTGCAGACCTCCTTTGAGTCTTTTTATTATCCCTGCGACACACATAGTCCCCAGTTGGTAACATTGATTTCAAGGCCTTCCCAGATGAGAGACTGGTTGTTCTAAGACATTTATCGATTGTAAATTTTGTCTGCAATTTGGAAATTATATTCTATGCATAACGGCCATAACTCCCATGAAAATTCATATATTTTTGATGATGATGAAATTTTAACCCGAACATAACAGATGAGCACTGTCTGTAGCTGGTCTTCTCTTGGAAGAGCCCTGCTTCTCACATGGACAACTGTATGTTGGCTGCTCAAGAGTGGGCAGCAAAAAAATCCTATTTGCATATGCTCCACAAGGGAAAACAAGGAACATTGTTTACAACGAGGTGTTATAATCACAACAACAAGAAAGTATGTACATGATCATCTTCTTTTACGAAACTTCATTGACTTTCATATATTTATATTGATATACATATATATATACGTGTGTTTGGGTGCGTGTGTGTGTGTGTGTATATATATATATATCTCTATATATAAAGATGAGAATGTGTGTCTGTCTGTCTGTGTGTCTGTGTGAATCCCTAAAACTCGAGAACTACACAACTCTCTTTTACAAACCCAGTGAAAATACATATATTTCATATGTCAAAGAAATTCAAGCAATACATATAACACCAAAGTTAAAAACATTCCCAACAATTCCACAATCCCCAACCTCCAGAGCTATTGAAGAAACTGTTATCATCAACTGACCAAGATTCCTAACATTTGCAAAACAAAATTAGACAATACGATGCTGTACTACAGATGACATCATTTGGAACCACAAGAGATTTAACTGAGGCAGCATTCATCCAAACTTTCAAGATCCAACCTCAGATTTATCATCGCATTGTCTCTCTGCTACCTCTGTCAAATGAATCACCAAAATTGGTCTTTCATTGTTTATAATCTGTACCTGTTTGTTTCGTTACGAAATAAAATACACAAAACGTGTTTCTGAATTACGTGTACTTACTTTATATACATATGAGTTGAAAACTTTCTTCTAGCATTCCACTTAATATCTATGTTCCATGCTGGCATGGATTGGAGAGTTATTAATGTAGAAATATGGTATCGTAGCTACTAACAGTTGAGGGTTGCGTAGTCTAGACGGCGTTTTTAGATTTCATTATTCTCTTTAACCCGGGCAAAGCCGGGTATTTCTGCTAGTAATATATATAATAATCCTAGATTGCAGAATAGATTTGAAAAACTGAAGCATTTTCCTTTTGCAATTTTTGACGACGAAATGAGTTTCATTTTTGTGTGGGGAGAGAGAAAGAAAGAAAGAGAGAAAGTGAGTGAGTGGGTGACGAAGTTTATCTAAACTTTGAATGGTGTAACAATATATCATAATTATATATATCATTATATATCATCATCATCATCTGGCATGGGTTGGACGGTTTGACTGAGGACTGGCAAGCCAGGAGGCTGCAATGAGGCTCCAGTCTGTTCTGGTAAGGTTTCTACAGCTGGATGCCCTTCCTAACGCCAACCACTCCGCAAGTGTAGTGGGTGCTTTTCAAGTGCCACTGGCAAAGGGGCCAGTCAAATGGCACTGGTATCAATCACACTCAAATAGTGCTTTTTACGTGCCGGCGGCACTGACATCAGCCGGTCCCCCCTTTTTCACAATAAAAAATAAGGGGTTTGTAGCATGTTGGGAGGTCAGGGTACTTGATTCCACGCAAAAAATCTGAGCTGTTTAAAAATTTTTTTTTTTTTAGTGAAAATCGTGCAGGATCAAATAATACCAAAAATAGTTGGCGTGTACACTTCTCATACATATATCTACAAAATACAATCATAATCTACACCATCTGAAAAGTATTTATAGAAAATTTCATGAAGAAATATCAAATTTTCTGAAAGTTATGAGGAAACACGGTCGATGGAAACTGCAGCATTGTTCATCAGAAAATGACAGAAATACATGTTTATAAAGAAGAGTTATTTGCTTCATATACCTTGCATGCTGATTATGCCCATAAGAAAGGAACAAATCTGGCTGTAGGTCATAAAACCCGGGCAATGCTTGGGTGCACTGCTAGTGTGTGTATGTCTGTATATAGAGAGTTAAGGAATGGAGTAGATAAGATCCGGAAACATATGTAGCCTGGATCTTATCTACTCCATTCCTTAACTCTTGTATTCTTATTCGCATACCTGGTTTCCTACGGCGAAAAATATATATACTAGCAGAGATACCCGGCGTAGCTTGGGATTAAAATGGCATAGTTTGTATATATATTACAGTTATGTTGAAACTGGTGATACGGGAAAGTGCAGCATTGACAACAAAACATTTGTGGAGTAAATAATGGGCTAGTTCGACTAAGCGATATGTCATGCATCTGTTTGGTGTATTCCAGGCCCTAACTTGTCATGGAAAATTGGGGGTGGGGGTATGTGCATGTCTTTGCTGATCTTGAGAAAGTCTCATCTTGCTTCTCACTTCAGACTCCATCTGATGTGCTGCAGCATACCTTTGCTGATCGTGAGAAAGTCTCATCTCGCTTCTGTCTTGAGACTCCATTTGATATGCTGCTACATGCTTTTGCTGATCTTGGGAAAGTCTCATCTTCCTTCTCTATTGAGACTCCATTAATTTAAGGGTAAATATGCAACCTTGCAACTGCTGCGATAATTATGAATTGGTAATTGAAAGGTAGATATGTATTTTTATGTACCTTGGACGTGCTACCTAATTGGATTTTGTTAAGAGTTTCATCTCCAGCCATTCGTTGCCAGTCAACACATATACACTGACACACCATTCCACTGTCATGGCGATAAAGATGGAAAGTTTCTGATGCATAATGTTGTTCACATTAGGATATAAATTATTCATTTATTTATCACAGTAGAATTAAAAGTGAAAGAATAAAAGTGTAACAATATTATGATATTACAATATAGATCTTATTCTTTCACTTTTGGCACGTAATACCGAACCAGTGCCAATGTTATATTGTTTTTAATCCAAATGAAAAAAATTACATGTTGACACTCACAGGGTATGATACTATTACTTTGTAAAATTTGATTTGATTTGGTCAAGCTGTGTGGGAATGCATAGGGAACAGACAGATAAATAAACAGACAAAGAATTATATATATATATATATAGACAAGGAAGTCAATTTGTAGACAGAACTTTCAAACACTATTTGAGCGTATAAACCTCTAGAAGAAAATAGCTTGAATGGAATTAACTTGAGTTGCTTTAGGATAACTTTTTCTAACGCATGACCACTGAGTGGCGTGGTTGAAATCTCATTGGTTAGTAATAAAGGCTTATCGGCTGTAATGTGGCCCATAGCGGTCATACGTACGCATGCACGTTTTTCGATAGAGGAAGAAATGTAAATAGTGTATTTAAATAGACAGAGTGCAAAAAATTAAAAATAAGTAAAGTAATGTTGTAGAGAGAACGTACAAATACCGTAAAGACAAAAATATTTACGCACGACAAAATTGAAATACATTGAAGTCAATTTTTAGGCAGATGTGGCAAAACTGAATTTAAACACACTGAGTGAACAAAAATTAAAAATAATTAAATCTTTTTTCAGGGAGAATGTACAAAAACCGTAACAACAGAGATTTTTCCGCACGGCTAATTGAAATATACGAAAGCCAATTTGTAGACAGAAGTACTTAATAACGTCGCGTTGGAATGAGCAGAGTTTATTCACAAAGAATGTGGCTCAAGTGAATCCACATGGCTAGTCTTCAGTGGTGCAGGAAAACCTTTACTAAATAATGTTTTAAAGAAACAGCGTTGAAGTTGATGTTAATGGCATATGAACTTACATAGTGAGGTATAACACCGAACTCAATACAATTTTGACAGTAAAATATTGTTATTCATTTTAAAATTCTTTCTTGGCATGGAAAATGTATTTTTAAATGCCCACTTATGAAATCCGTGTCTTTAATTTCTATAGTTCCTTTTACAGTCAAACCAATAATTTGTTAAACTTAAGATTAGAGTCTGATAGTCTGTGGCATGGTTTCAATACTTGTTCAGATCAATTTTTCTTGATTTTCAAAAATACTTCCTTTGAGAAAAACATACGCATAATTTTCGTAAGCTCTTCAATTTTTGTGCTATCAAAGAAACAACTGACCCAATAAGCAATGAGAAAGTCTCAGAGAGCTACAATTTTGGGGAATAAAAGATTGGGTGAATCCTCCCCGAAAATATGAAAGACAAAGTTGACCTCTGTAGGATTTGAAGTTAGAACATAAAAAGTCGTAACTAAAGTCTCCAAACATTTTATCTGACGCATTAAAGATGCTGCGAGAAGAAGCAGGTGACTCAATGAGCTCATGTAGAAGGTGATATGTTGAATACTTATTTAAAGAAGTAAAGATAGCAATAAAAGAACCGAGAGAAAATACAGTGTATTGGTGCAGTGTGTTAGTGATAGGAAATTTGCCTATTAATCAGACCCTAACCACTTTTCTTTGATGCAGTCTTTGTTTGCATATATATTAGTCTCACCTTCCCAGTAAGTTTCTGACTTCACGAAAAAAAGGTCCTTCGGTGTACTTGTTATGACATTGTTATAAACGTGCAGTCTCCATCAGAGGTTATATAGATGTGAGATTTGGCATGGAAAAGCTGCGAAGGTTTTTAATTGTGAGCTGTTTACGTTTTAGTGCTGTTGAATGAGACTGTTGTCATGTCATCTTACAAGGATCTTTTCAATCTTTTTGTTTCTAGAAGTATTGCCAGGCTTCTAACAAACTAAATAATTACAGCATGTATTAAATGAAGTCACGAAAGATAATCAATAGCTTGTTTCAGGTTTTATTCAATTGTTATTAAATACCAACTGCAACGAGTTTTAAAAAAGACAAATGTTCGTATTATGGTTGATAGTTTGTCTACATCAAAAATCTCAAAGTCACTTTTTCGACCGTTCCACAAACAACCTTGTCGGCATAGGCGCCAAAGTAAGCATCATACCAATTTCCCTTACACCATTTATCAGGAAACCCACACCAATTCTTCTACAGGCAGTTAACCATTCTTCGATTCCAACTTTGGCAAATAGTCTTTTACTCTTAACTTAGGCCTGCGTCAAGTTTTTCTATAGATTTTTGCCATCGTTAAATTGCCAAGTCCTATTTTAGGAACTGATTTCCTACACCATTTTGGCTTTTTAGAAGATATTAAACTTACAATAGTTTTTTATGCTACTCCCAACATCACTGTGCAAGGCATAACCGCCCACTGTCAGCGCGGTTATTTTAGTCAGCAACTACACGGTACAACTTTATTCTCCTCAAGTACGCAGACAGTTCGTCCAGTGTTTCTTAACGATTTTACTTTTGTTGGACACGTGAAATACATTCCATGTCTCAAGGAACTTGTATGTAAAAAAAAATTATATATCTTTATTAATTTATCTTTGTGATTTGACAGGCAACACTTGTTTTCTTAACGAAACACTTTCAAACTTGGGACACTGGTAGAATGTGTTATACAAAACAACTTTTTCTCTTAGCCTTCTTAACAAAAAAATGTACATCGCAAGTTATTTCATGTTAAAGTTGTCGTATTTCTGTAATTTCAACCAAGCACTGACGTCTATTCAGCTGAATATGTCAGAACTAACGGGGATTAATACCATATACACCGTCACAGCACAAACTGTATTCAACTGAATAGACGTCAGTGATTAGTTGAAATTATCGAAATAAGACAATTTTTAACGTGAAATAACTTCGAATACAAAATTTATTATCTGTTCTATACCACAAAATATACAAGTATACGAAGTTTGAAAGTGTTTCGGTACCAAAAACACTACATAAAAAAATGCTGCCCGTCAAATCACAAAGGTCCTTATCATTTACCTTTTATAAAATTAAATTTCATAAGAGATTACGCAAATCGTAACACTGACTTTGAACGGTTTGACTGAGCTAAATCCCTCAGATGCTACAAAGATTTTTTAGAAATTTCGTCTTTAACCAAGACCGTATTTAGATCCAACTGATCTACAATTTTCTGTTTAGGAGTCATTTTTCTTTAGAGTCTCCTTACTACTTTCAGACATCAGGATCTTACCTTAGGGAATATGCAATTCGTATATAATAAAATTACGAATTTCGCATTAAGCGCAGAAATAATTGAAAATACATTAGCACATAATTAGTCTATCACTTTGGGGAAACCCAAGTTAAATATTACACTCGATTGTTCACCTTCAACTGAAATAAAAGCGGACGTGTTCGAACATGGTAATAGTGTACATGCGATGATCAAAGTAAACTGACAAATGATACTTAAAAAGCATAAAACTATCGAACTTGATTGTTTCGACATGTTGGCTCCCATCAGCTGTGTTCATACTACGCACATGATGCATGCATATAACTGGTACTCCGTCGCTTACGACGTCGAGGGTTCCAGTTGATCCGGTCAACGGAACAGCCTGCTCGTGAAATTAACGTGCAAGTGGTTGAGCACTCCACAGACACGTAGTCCTCGGGGATATTCAGCGTGACACTGAGTGTGACAAGGCTGACCCTTTGAATTACAGGCACAACAGTAAGAGTGAGAGAAAGTTGTGGTGAAAGAGTACAGCAGGATTCGCCACCATCCCCTGCTGGAGCCTTGTGGAGCTTTAGGTGTTTTCGCTCAATAAACACTCACAACGCCCGGGCTGGGAATCGAAAGATGCATGCATATAGTTAACCCATAAAGCGCTGGTGTTTGCACTTGCATAGCATGGACTGCTGAGCACATTTTATGAAAATGAAACTACCATGCGCACATAAAAAACAAAAAAAAAAAAGTTAAAATATCTTCTTAGTATATAATGGTTTTACATCATCTGAAATGTCATAAGTTGAACTATTAGTCTTCTTGCATTCTGTGGGGGGGGGGGGGGTATCGGAGCGTTTGAGTGACATTAGACCCCAACAAACGCCCATAAATTAAATGCAGCTATCTGGGCCACGATCGGGGCCTGCCAACCTGTGCCTGATGACCACGATCGTGGCCCGTCGCGCTTTATGTGTTAAATATGAAAAACGATCTCTGAACAATACACTTGAAATACTTTAATTTCAACCTGAACCTCATTATGAACATTAGAAACTCAGATTTAGATTTAATTCCGTCATAGGCATAAAAAAAGAAAGAAAATACATTATCTCATAGCAACTCGAAGTGTAAGAAGTATTAGCGGAGGTTAAGATCATGGACCGCACCCTCTTTGGGATTTGTGGGGGGGTATTTTTATATGAACACACTATATCGAGGGCGGAGATTCTGAATGAGCAAAAAAATCTGCATTTCAAAATTTAGGTACTACTAAAGCAGAGTGGTACCGAACGCGCACCCGCACTAGCTAGTCGTGAGTGGTCGATCCTACAAAAAGTGTGCGTGCACGCGTGTGTGAGTGCGCGTGTGCAAATGAATACATGTGTTTAGGGATAGGGTTAGGGTTAGGATCGACCACTAACAACTAGCTAGCGCGGACGCGTGACTGCGCGTTCGGGACCACTCTGCTTTAGTAGTACCCAAAATTTAAATCCCCTCACCCCTAAATTTCTTAAATTTTCATTAAGAAAAAAAAATTTAGGCGAAATACGTAGAAAAATACGGAGATTATGATTCTGAAAAAAAAATTTTGTAAAAATTTCAATTTTTCAAAAAGAAATAATAAAAACCCCTCCCCTCTGCCCTATGACAAGAAGTGAAATTAAAGTGTTTTCTCTACTAATATTTCACGCATGCATAGAATTATAAAATAGCAGACGCAAAAAGTATCTAAACAGGAAACCTGACATGCTAGAAACGCGTTTTCAAAATTTTAATACAAGTTACCAAAGAAGAAAAAATTTCAAAATTTAGACCCACCCCAAACGGAAGTCTGACAAGCTAGAAACAACAGCCAAACCGACGATCAACTTTCTAAATACGAATTATCAAAAGAGGAAAAAAAAAATTTTAATGTCATTTTGTTGTGTGTGTGTGTGCAAAAAATGTAATTTTTACATACCTCTCTTAATTCCAAAAGACCCTAACCACATGTTCGTCAGGAAACATTAGAGTAAACACTTTAATTTCACTTCTTGTCATAGGGCCGAGGGGACGGGGGTTGTTTATTTTATTTTTGTTTTTGAAAAATTGAAATTTTACAGAATTTTTTATCCAGAATCATAATCTCTGTATCTTTCTATGTATTTCGCCCCAATTTTTTTTAAGGGGAAATTTAAGAAATTTATGGGGGTGAAGGGAGGGATTTAAATTTTGAAATGCAGATTTTTTGCAGATTCGGAATCTCCGCGATCGATATAGTGTGTTCCTGTAAAAAAAAAAAAGAAAAAAAATCGCAAAAAAAAAAAAAACTTTACCTCCGCCGAAGTATTTTGCGAAGATAGTTTCTAATTTTGATTTTAAAATGAAATAACTAAATAAATAAACAATGAAAACGGTGCAGTCCTAAAATAACTTTTTGGAAGATAATATATTAAAAGTTTAACGAGTGGCTGTGTGGTAAGTAGCTTGCTTACCAACCACATGGTTCCGGGTTCATTCCTACTGCGTGGCACCTTGGGCAAGTGTCTTCTACTATAGCCTCGGGCCGACCAAAGCCTTGTGAGTGGATTTGGTAGAAGAAACTGAAAGAAGCCCATCGTATATATGTATATGTATATATATATGTATGTGTGTGTATATGTTTGCGTGTCTGTGTTTGTCCCCCCACCATCGCTTGACAACCGATGCTGGTGTGTTTAGGTCCATGTAACTTAGTGGTTCGGCAAAAGTGATCGAAAGAATAAGTACTAGTCTTACAAAGAATAAGTCCTGGGGTCGATTAGCTCGACTAAAGGCGGTGCTCCAGCATGGCCACAGTCACATGACTGAAACAAATAAAAGAGTAAAAGAGAGTCATCATCTGTAACCAAGCAATAGCGTACCTCTTAAACGAGGGAGATAACTCGCAGTTATCCCACCAGGTGTCAGTTAATGTCAATATGGTTGGCGATTGCTCACATGTTGTGCAATGCTATCAAATATATTTATATTACATCTGAAAAGAAAACTATTTGAACGTTAATCTTTTGTGGTATGTTTATTCCTGAAATAGTCTAAGTTTACAATACTGGTAAGTTCTATATTATTGTATATTTACTTGCTGTTTAAGTATATTTAACCACTATTTCAATAGTCACGTTAGTAAAATGCCTGATTCGCCTTTCCTATTTCGATCTGTTTATAAAATGAAATTAGTTCCTTGTAATGAAACATACTGTTAGTCACTTTTTTATGTTAGTCATACTTTTTTTTTTGTTTCAGGTATTTAGTTTACTTATTACCGGTTGGTATATTTGATTTCGTATTGATTTATTAATCATTTCCCAGGTTTTATCTTTCATTCTACCTAATGTAGTTTAATCCGAGGACATTAAAGTCAGTCCAGCTGTGACTGTCCCGTCGTTTGGTATATCCAAGAGCGCATTATTCCATGTGCTTTTCTTCCTTCAAGACAGTATGGAGTAATTTGAGAAAGAAAGAGAGAGAGAGATTACTAGGTTGCTGTTTCTTGTAGCTTGAGTGACCACTTAGAGGTTCTCCTCAGAGATTTCGTTAATTCCATACACTTTAACGTACTTGCTCACATTATCAGTTTCTGTGTTGTATGTTTTTGAAATGTTATTAGTTTAAAATCACAAAAATAAGTCAATCTTCTCTTCCTCAAGTCTTTTACAAGTGAATAATTAACTTCAAGATAGTCATTTATATAAACGTAATAACTTCAAGATCTTTTACGTATTATTTTATTTCAAATGAGTTTCTATTTTGAGCAGTTAAAACCGATATCTTTTCATTTTGTAATAAGTTTTTTTTTTTATTATGAAATCCAATCACGATAGGGTACCCTTAGACTTCTTATTCTTAGAAGTCCGTCACAAAAGATGTTTGGTTTGAATAACGGTATATTCGAAAAAAGGAGTAAATTACTGTTTATACATCTCTAATGTACAAGTATCCTGTACAAATAAAATAATAGTCAGTGTTAGTACATAAAAGATTGAAATTAAAAAAATCTCTTATCTAGTTTTCTAGATTTTTTTTTTTACGAATTTTCACAAATTTGCTTCGATTCTGTCTTCTGTATAATGAAATTAATATGATTATGCAAAAAAAAGAAAATTTCACCTCCCCCCCATTACTTTCCACAATTTTTCTATTTTTTTTTAATTCTTGGTTTTAAAATTGAGTCCGATTCTGTCATTCGTTTCTCTTTATAATTTCCAAATAATTTTTTTTAAATACATCGAAATCAAAAGTGAAAAAGTTTTAAACAATCGCGCATGCGCCCGTAAGAGAAAATCATTTACTAACAGAAAATTTTGTTATTAAAATAAACTATCTATAACATACCTTTAAATTATTGGGTTTTCCGGGTAATGTAAACATTAACCGGCACTGTCATGGTATTAGCTGTCAGAAGCGAAAGTAGAAAAATCTAAACAAAAAAAAAAACTTTTTGGCTACTTCCATCATGCTAGCTCCACACGAGGGGCATATTTTTGGGGTATTTAAAAGTCCATGTCTCTTAAGCCAATTAATACTATTTTCTGTTGTAGCGGTGGCGATGGCAATATCGCGGTGATTAATTCCAACTTTGGATTACGCGTGGTGGTGGTGGTGCTGATTGGTGTATGTGATTTGTTTTTAAAAACAATAATGAATAATGCAAACATATATTTATTTATAAAGTTTAAACTGAACATGAAATGAAATATATTTATTTATAAAGTTTAAACTGAATTTCATTTGTTTAAATTCTACGGAAATGCATTTTCTAATTTGATAAATTCTACGGAAACAAACGAAGGTGGACGAGTGATAGATAGATAGAGAGAGAGAGAAAGAGACAGATAGCTCCGGCCAGTCAGTAGCCAAAGAAACTGATTTCAACTCAAACCAGCAGTAACATTCCTTGTTTGGATTTTTCTACTTTCATTTCTGATACCATGACAGTGCCCATTAACCTAGTGTTGCGGATAAATTTCCGCTATGTGCTTTATAAACGTATTGTAATTCTTCTAGGAATTGTCACATTTCATGCCATAATAATCCCTGTAGATCGACATGTGACCGGCGGGTTTCTGTAGAAAAAAAATAACCGAAAGGGGGTGCGGTCCATGTCCTTCCACTAGATCCACATATATACTTCAGTCTTCGTTTAGCTCGTGCATAGTATGATTCCATGTTGTTTGTAGATACTACTTAAGAATAGTGGACCTGGCACGCACCCGCGTTAGCCAGTAGACGGACGCACGCACACGCGCAAGTCAGTGGCACCCTCGATAAAGAAAACCCCTCCACATGTATAAATATGTGTAAACTTTAAATCGGGGGTGAATTTTGTCTGTCTGTCTGTCTATCTAATAAAACAAACAACCGACTGAATGAATGAAAGCAAATAGATAGATAGATAGATAGACAGAAAAGACAAAATAGGACTTTCTGTGTTTGTGAACGATCGTCCCTCCGAAATTCTGCTTCTCTTTATCAGAAAGTATATAAAACCAGGAACAAACGCAGATTCAAGAGTATGATGGGAGTACCCCATCCCCCGATTTACAGCTTATACATGTGAAGTTTAAAAGATTTTTTTTTTTTTTATCGTGGGTGCCACTGACTTGCTTCCGGTCCACTCTTCTTAAGTAGATTTTTATAGCTGGGCCACATATCTGTAAAAATAGTGAAACCTACGAAAGATCGCTCCTGCTTCAACATTTTCAATAATGATCGCTAGTAGTGTCTTTGTTTTTCGGTTAGGAACAAGTTGCAGGTAACCCTTCTTTACCGTGTTATCGTATATTCCAAGTATCCCAAACTTCACCAACTTCATTTTTCCTCTTAAAAAGGCTTTCATCTACGGAAAAAAAGGTCAATTGTTGGTCTTCACACTTTTTCACTTAACCCTGGACTTCATATGTGAAACACCAAGGACAAGCTGCACGTCCATGAACAATATTAGCAGACAGACAACTGTCTAGTGGTACGAACATTGCAGGGAAGTATGTACTCAAAAATTATTGAAAGATAAGAAATTAGGTGGCCTGAATCATATAGTTCAAGTAGACGAAAGCCTTTTTAAGATTGAAAATGAAGTTGGAAGAATGGTGAAAAAGGGTTACCTGCAACTTGTTCCTGACTGAAAACATTTTGTGAAAATTCATAAAAATAAAAGAAAATGGAGATGTACTTGCATAGCAAGTGACCTGATCTGAGATCGTGTGCCGGAAGGAAAACAATTGCAGCGTGGAAGGTGTTTATAAGCCATTTAAGAAACACAAAAAAACCCGTTAGATTCACTTCAACATTTAAGTTTAATTTGTCAAAATATTTTCGTCGCTTTGAGACCGCGACCTGTCCACTGACAAAATTCTGTGCTGCATCTCGGAATTTTGTCAGTGGACAGGTCGCGGTCTCAAAGCGAGGAAAATATTTTGACAAATTAAACTTAAATGTTGAAGTGAATCTAACGGTTTTTGTGTTTCTTAAATGGCTTATAAACACCTTCCACGCTGCAATTGTTTAAAAAAAAATGTTATGAGGGATTTCAACATGTGCTTACATCATAACTCCGCCTATTAATGTTATCTACGTATTGTAGGGGTGGTGAGGAAGATGTCGATTTTAAATGTACATTTTATCACTTGTTTTCTTTTAGTTATGATCTAATTTAGTTGAATCATTTTAAATAGAACAATAGACAATAGTTTGTTGTGTTACATTTGTTTGAGTTAACCATATGGTATGAAGTCATTTTCAAGATCTATAGGTGCAAGCGTGGTTGTTTGATTAAGAAGCTTGCTTCCCAACCATGTGGCCTTGGGTTCAGTCCCATTGTGCGGCACCTTGGTCAAGTGTCTTCTACTGAGTGGACTTGGTAGACAGAAACTGAAAGAAGCCCATCGTGGATGTGTTTGCCTCCCCATAATTTAGTGGTCCAGCAGAAAAGGTATCAGGTTTAAAAACTAAGTGCTGGGGTTGATTTCTTCGACTAAAACCTTCAAGAGGGTGCTCCAACATGGCCACAGTCTAATGATTGAAACAATGTGAGTTTCTATGGAATCCTGGGCAAGAATGCCGAATCCTGAATTCAGTTCACTATATATGGGATGTGTGTGTGTGTGTGTGTATATATATATATATATATATATATATATATAAATATATATTATATGCACACACGTATATACTCTTGTCTACACACACACACACACACACAAGTATATACATGTGTGTGCACATTATATATGCTCTTTTACTTGTTTCAGTCATTTGACTGCGGCCATGCTGGAGCACCGCCTTTAGTCGAATCAAATCGACCCCAAGACTTATTCTTTGTAAGCCTAGTACTTATTCTATCGTTCTCTTTTGCCGAACTGCTAAGTTACGGGAACCTAAACACACCAGCATCGGTTGTCAAGCGATGTTGGGGGGGACAGACACAGATACACAACATATATACATATATACGACAGGCTTCTTTCAGTTTCCGTCTACCAAATCCACTCACAAGGCTTTGGTCGGCCCAAAGCTATAGTAGAAGACACTTGCCCAAGGTGTGACGCTGTGGGACTGAACCCGGAACCATGTGGTTGGTAAGCAAGCTACTTACCACACACACACACACACATGTGTGTGTGTGTGTGTGTATACTAGCAGCTAAGCCCGGTTTCACCTGGTTGGTTTGGATGATGTGGCTGGCTGTAAAACCTGCTCTGTGTAAGCATTCGCCTTGTTTGGGCATGCTTACGTTAAAAAAACAATCTTAGAATGACTTTTTTCTGGTCTACCTCACTATTCTCAAAGTTATAACCTTAAGATGTCCTGTGTGTGGATTAATGAGTCAGCTGAGCCATATATTGATGAGTAAAAGTAGGAGTTGGTGTTAAAACAAATCGAGGAGTTGGAATAGGAGTTTAATTTTGTGTACCAAATTCTTGGTTCTGGGCAGCACCCATGAACCTTTTGAAGAGCCCCTGGGACTGAAAGAAAGTGGAGACTTGCAATAGAATGGATTCTAGTAAAGGCACCAATACCAAGAGGTGATGGATTAAGTTTACTCCCCAAGAAGCAATGTGGCCCATTGACCAAGCTCAACACAGTCTCCTATCCAAATTTACTAATACAGCTAAAGACAACTAAAAAAAAATGTTTGTTTGTTGTTCATGTCAATTTAATCATCATCACCAAAATCAGCATTTAATAACTGTTTTCCATCCTGGCATGAATTGAAAAGCTTGACAGAAACTGGCAAGGCCGTGGTCCACATCAGGTTTCACAGTCTGTTTTGGCTTGGTTTCTATGGCTGGATGCCCTTCCTAATACCATTAATACTACTGTTATTTGATTTTTGTGGAAATAAACATTATTAATATAAAACTTCTTTTTCAGATTGCAATTCTTGAATGATGAGGACCACCACTGCTGAAAAATTGGCTAAACTTCAAAAGACACCTCAAAACATCCGTAACATTTGTATTTTAGCTCATGTTGATCATGGTAAGTATTGCTGATAAATTACTTAAAGCCACTGAACTGTGTTTAAAGTCATTGAGTGTGTAATATTTAGTATTATGCACTGATATATCTGGACAGTGTTATTGTCTTAGTTGTTATAGTCACAATATTCTGGCTGTTGTGCCGTCTGGTGTACTTAGATGCCTGTTGTATTCAATAATGTTCTTACTGTTTATTTAATCCATGGGGTTTAGATTGTTGTCCATGCCACAGATGCTCTTATATTAGATATTTTCCTGTTTGAGATATTGTTTGCTTAATTCACTTGAACCAAAGCATGTATGCATAGATGTGCATTGACCGAGACCTTTGAAAATGTGCTGTGCGTGAGAAGACCCGGCAAGCCAAGTGAGATCGTTGCCAGGGCCCCTGGACTGGTTCTTGTGCAGGTGGCACATAAGATGTACCATCCTGAGCGTGACCATTGCCAGTACCGCCTGACTGGCCTTGTAGGGTTTTCGAGCGAGATTGCTGCCAGTGCCCCTGGACTGGCTCTTGTGCGGGTGGCACATAAAAGACACCATTTTGAGCGTGGCCGTTTTCGTGGAGGTGACACGTAAAAGCACCCACTACACTCTCTGAGTGGTTGGTGTTAGGAAGGGCATCCAGCTGTAGAAACTCTTCCAAATTAGATTGGAGCCTGGTGTTGCCATCCGGTTGCACCAGTCCTCAGTCAAATCGTCCAACCCATGCTAGCATGGAAAGCGGACGTTAAACGATGATGATGATGATGATATATATATGAATGTGTATGTGTGCATCTTTGTGTGTGTGTGTGTGTGTGTGTGTGTATATGTATGGGGAGAAAGACAGAACATCAGCAATTGAATATCCATCCACTGAGTAAACTAAAGTACTTAACACTTAGTCAATACCGATAGTAAATATAAGCATTGATTGTATTCACTATGTCATGTACTGCAGAACAATTATGAGATGTAAATTAGGAACTTTAAACCTAACTCCTTTTTACTTTTTATAGTCAAACGTTTAATGTTCTTCCTCTTTTCATTAAAGATACCAATATGGTGTTCATTTCTATGCTAGCCCTCCTGAAGAACTTATCAAAGCCTAGTTCACAATCTATCTCTTTGAGCCATTTTATCTCTGAATGTTGTTACTTATCTATTATTTTGACTTTGTTTCACATGAGTTGGCAACTTTCCTTTTCCCTCCATAAATGATCAGCTATGCCTTATTGTTTTTCTCCCCCCCCCCCCCCCCCCCCCCCCCAAAGCATTGGTGTGGGTGCTCATGCCACTTAAAAAGCACTGGTGATGGTACCACATAAAAAGCATCCAGTACCCTCTGTGGAGTGGTTGGCATTAGGAAAGGCATCCAGCCCTAGAAACCAAGTCAAAACAAAATATGGAACCTGGTGCAGCCCTTGGCCATACCAGTTTGTCAAGCCATCCAACCTATGCCAGCATGGAAAGCAGACTTTAAATAACGATGATGATGTTCCTTGAAACAATATTCAAAAGCAGTTTATCCTCAGGGACAATTTTCCTAAACATTTTTACCATCAGAAGAAAACATGATCAACAACTGTGTGTATTCCATCTTATGCAGTCATGGCAGTGAATATAAGGGCAAGACCAGCTGCCTTCTGAAAGTAAAACTGGAGGAGCAGCATGAAATTAATCTGTGATGGGGAAAAAATTAGGCATGGCTGATTATTTGTGAAGGCACATGGCTATGTGGTTAGGCAGTCGCACTCATGATCACACGATTGTGTTTTCGATTCACTGACTGGGTGATGCATCATGTTTTTGAGCAAGACACTTAACTTCACATTGCTCCAGTCCACTAAGCTGTAAATGAGTAACTCTGCGACAAACTAGCTTACCATTCAGGGGGAATGTTGTGATCTCAGTCACTTATATACCATGGAAATCAGGCCTACCCATCCTATTAATCCTGGGACTTGAAATAGTAATGTCCAAGGGTTGATGATGATGATGATAATTTGTTGGGAGGAAAAGGAAGTGATCTAGCCTTCTATGAGCCAAGACATCATCATTTAGCATCCATTTTCCATGCTAGCATGGGTAAGACTATTTGACTGAGGATGGTAAGCTGCAGAGCTGCTCTAGTCTGTTTTGGCTTGGTTCTTATGGCTGGATGCCCTTCCTAATGCCAAACACTCACTCTACAGAATGTACTGGGTGCCTTTTACATGTCACCAGCACTGGCCACGACTATGATTTCACTTAGCTTGACATGTCTTAAGTACAGCAAATCACTTGTCATCACCTCTGTGAGACTCAACATCCAAAGATCATACCTCATCATCTTGTCCCTCATCTTCCTGGGTCTACCTCTTCCACAGGTGCCCTCCACAGTTAGCGATCGGCTCTTCTTAATGCAGCTGTCCTCGTCCATATGTGCTATGAAACAACACTGAAAAATAAGACCAAGAACCCATCCATATGCTTTCATAAGTTCTTCAGTATACTTACAGAGATGAACACCAAACACGTGCCTTTAAAGAACACTGATTTCAACCATACAAAAAAAAAAGTTAGGCTAAAAGGTCTTAATGTCCATAACCTAATTGTCCTACAGCACAATGGACATTGAATATAAGTGTTGATTATTATTCATATTGAGAGACTGCTCTCTAACTGGATGTTTGACCGTAGTTGTTATGTCTGTTTCAGATATACATTATAATATAGTTTAGTCAAAATCTATATTGTGTTGTAAGAAGAGAGATGATTGTATCTGGATAATTAAATAGTTATATATATACCTATGTGTTAGAGCTCTAAAATGGGCTCTTAGTATTATTTCTTTTTTATTGTAAGTTTGACTTCTGTGCGTGTGCACACACATACATACACAAATATGTATTAAAAACATTTCTTTTAAGCTTTGTTAGATTTGAATATGAAGGAAAAACCCAATAGCCATGCAATATAATATTTTTGTGTGTGTGTATATATATATATATACATATATATATATATATATATATATATAGTTTTAGGGAAAATAACCAATTTTCAAGAACTCATCGATGAAAATCCACTATCACATATAGAAAAATTAATAATTAAAAGCACAATAAATGAGTATAATATAAAGTAAAGTAAATATCATAAGATAAATATAATAAAAAGATTACACGTGTTTCATAACCAATTTTCAAATAGAAAAGAAATTTAAATCGATTAAATTGAAAATTGGTTATTTTCCCTAAAACTATATATATTTTATATATACTTTATCTATAAGGCTCAATTTAATTTTAATTTTTTATAAATTGATTTTAATTGAGTTTTTTACCTGTAATTTTGGATTTTGTCCCTAATAATATTATATATATATATATATATATATAATAATTTTACAGTTATTTTATATTAGCAAAATATATTTGCGTTATGTAGCTTCATTTTCCCATCTATATTATGTATAATTTTTTTTATAGGAAAGACTACCTTGGCTGATTCTCTTGTGGCTAGTAATGGCATCATTTCCCAGAGGATGTCTGGAAAGGTAATCATTTCTGTTTTTTTTTTTTTTTAATGAATTTTATCTTCTGTTTTATGTTGTTGCTCGTAATCCATCAACTGAACTAACAAACTGTACCACTCCTGCCATAAGCCACACAGGGCAGCTACATTCATGTTGCATTTCAGTATATACACATGGGTATATTTCTACCAAACCTACTCACAAGGCATTGGCCAGGGCTATAGTAGAAGTACCTAAGGTAGTGTACAGTAGGACTGAACCTGAAAACACATAGTTGAGAAGCAACCACATGGCCATGTCTGCATCTATAGATTGTGTTTGAATTTAAAAAAAAAATATAATCACAAGTCTTTTTATTTTTGAAATTATCTATTCTCTTCAGGTCTTACATTTATTTATATATTCTGAATGTAATAAAGAACTAGCTTACAAATAAGTTCACAATATCCAAAATGCATTTCTTTATCCTGCATTTAATTAGTTTTTGTATCAAACTATTTAATGCGTTTGGTGACAGTAAAACAATTTTTGTTTTAGAAATATCACTGTATTGTAGTAATAAGACTTTGTTTTGAAATTTGTAGATCCGTTACATGGACAGCAGAGAAGATGAACAGTTACGAGGGATTACTATGAAGTCCAGTGCAATTTCTTTACATTATGTACATGGTATGTTAACTTAATTTTCTTTTCATACACTACAAAAACAAAATGTTGTAAAAATAAAGTTTATTACAATAATTCCAGAACTTTAACTGGCACTCCTTTGGTTATGATGACAAGGGTTCCAGTTGATTTGATCAACGGAGCAGCCTGCTCGTGAAATTGTGCGAGTGGCTGAACACTCCACAGACGTGTAGTAGTTTTCAGGGAGATTCAGCACGATACAAAATGTGACAAGATTGGCCCTTTGAATTACAGGTATAACTCATTTTTGCCAACTAAGCGGACTGTAGCAATGTGAAATAAAGTGTTTTTCTCGAGGACACAATGCTCTGCTGGAAATTGAACCCACAACCTTGTGATCACAAGCCTAGCCACTAAGCCACATGTCTTCACTTAGAAAACTAATTATCTCCTAGTTTCTAGAAACTATTTGCTGAGCTATCCATGGTTGGTATTTCCTGAATGCTCTCAAATATTCATCATCTATCACATCTACACTCCTAGTTCCCTGTCAGTATGATAGATCCTCCTGCATTTAATACACTAGTAAATTCTTATCAAATCACTACATGTAACAGCATTAGATTTTTAGCATCAATAATCTGTAACGTATTTGTTATTTCTTTGCCTTCATATCCTTAGTTTCCTCATTAATATTTTTACTAACTTCAAATTCCATTGAGATTGACTTTGCCTTTCATCCTTTCAGGGTTTAATAAAATGAGTGCCAGAGAAACACTAGGGTGGATGTAATCGACTTGCCCCAACACTTCTACTGTTACCCCACTATTTGGTTCTGTTAGGGCAAGGTTCTTCCAATCTAGTTTATATTCTGCTTTTAACAACCTCTTACAGTAACATATCCAATGGAAAATACTGGTGTGCATACAGGCTGTGGTCGTAGTGTAACAAACTGAAAAGAGATCAAACTAGTTTTCCTCTGCCATAGTTTTCCTTTCATCATCATCCTCAAGGAATATTTATTGAACAAAATACCTTTTGGCTTCCACATCTTCTTTATCCAAGTTATGATTTTTCATTTAACCTTCCTTGCATTCAGTCTAAGCACATTGACCACCATTCTATGTTCGTCACATTTTTTCTCCTTGTGGAGGCTTGGCTCACAATAGTAAAGTTGTGAATTCTTGTTGCTCCAGTTACTCAACTGGCAAAAATGAGTTGTATCTGTAATTCAAAGGGCCAGCCTTATCATGCTGAATTCTCTGAAAAGGTGTGTGTGTGTGTGTGTGTCTGGAATGCTCAGCCACTTGCACATTAATTTCATGAGCTGGCTGTTCGGTTGATTATATCAACTAGAACACTTGTTATCATAACCGATGGAGAGCCAGGCATTGTGGAGACGATTTGTCCACAAGTATTTGATAATCATTTTTCTTTATCTTGACAAAGTTTTCATTTTAATTAAGTCACTAAATGGGTTCTCTTTTATTTCAGAACAAGAGGATTATTTGATAAATCTAATTGACTCTCCTGGACATGTTGACTTTTCTAGTGAAGTGTCGACAGCTGTACGTCTTTGTGATGGTGCTATTATTATTGTTGATGTCATTGAAGGAGTCAGCCCACAGGTCAGTATCTTTTCATTTTTCTTTCTATTTCAAAAATATTGAAACATTTCTGTGGTTTTCTGCTTTATAAAATTTACAGGTGCAGGCTTGGCTGTTTGGTTAAGATGTTTTCTTTGCAACCAAGTAATTTCACGCTCAAACCTGCTGCATGTTACTTTGGGCACATCTCCATTTCTACCATGTATTTGTGTTGATTAATAATTTCTGAGTGGAATTCTGTGCTGAAGCTCATATATATCTTTTGGTCATGTATACCAGTGAAGAATATACAAATCAGTGAGAAACTGAAAAGCTGGTGCTTTACAAATGAAGCCCTTTGAGATATTTGTTCTGCATCAAGTTAACAAATAGTTCCTTATCACTCTCACTATTAGAAATCCAGAGAATTTGTGGTTGATTTCTTGAAGATCTGTAACCAACAAGCTCTTTACACTAATTGCTATATAAAGTAAATAAAATCATGAGTAATATTCAAATGGTTTAAACAGTTGATAGATTTTGTAAGGAAACTTTATTACATAGAAGTTAAAGGTGGTGAGCTGGCAGAATTGTTTGCATGTTGGACAAAATGCCTAACAGCATTTCTTCAGACTGTACATGCTGAGGTCAAATTTGCCTTCCATCCTTTTGGGATCAGTAATATATGTAACTATAGGACACTGGGGTTGATGTAATCAACTTGTCCCCTCTTCTAAATTTGCTGGTCTGGCACCAAAATTTGAAACCAATATAACATGGTATGGTTGTAGAGTGGATAAATAGAAGGAATGATATTCTAAATATAAATTTAATCTTTGCTATCTAAGGTTATGATTTTTTACAAGCAATAACTGTACTTTGGATGATGTTCAGTCTATGTATATATCTCTCATTCTTGCTTTAACAGTAACTATAAACTCCATAGCATTTAAACTTGCCATATCCAATCCAAATATTCTATTTTTGTTCAAACTTGTCAGATCTGACCTCTCACACTAACCCTACAATGTTCTAAAAATAAAAAAAAACTGTCATCAAAATCTCAAATCAATGAGATAATGCATGATTAATTTAAAACAATGTGAATAAATATGCATTACATTTGACAATTATCTGAATGCTAAAGGGTTAAAGCTGAAAAAAACTACATTTAGTTAGTTTTATTTAAATTAGTTTCAGAAGTTATATAAATGAAGCTCTGAACAAGTTAGAATATTGTCTTTGCTACTTTTCATTATGAAATTGTTACTCATTGTGTTGTTGCTCTAATTTACTTCTTTAGACTCATGCTGTGTTACGGCAAGCCTGGCTGGAAGGTATTAAACCAGTGTTGTTGCTCAATAAAATTGATCGACTGATACTTGAACTCCACATGGAACCTCAAGAGGCATATTTACATCTTCGGCAAATTCTGGAACAGGTAAGTTTCTCCGCTTTTAATAACTGCTCTAACTCCTGATAGAATTCATATCTGAAATGTTTCAAATAGGTGCAGGTGTGGTGGTGTGGTAAGATGCTTGTATCTCAACCACGTAGTTCTGGGTTCAGTCCTACTGTGGGTTACCTTAGGCAAGTGTCTTCTGCTCTGGTCTGTCCAAAGCCTTGTGAGTGGATTTGGTAGACAGAAACTGAAAGAAGCCCATCATATCTATACATATATAAATGCAAGTTGTCTGTTTGTGTCAAGTTGCCGCCTACGCCCGTTAACGAATTTTCGTGAAACTTTGCAAACATGTTGAAGTAATATCCAGTTTGTTACTAGACTCATTGAAGTTTAATAAAAGTCTATAATTGGATGGATAGGGCCCCTAAAAGGGTCCACATATATAACCCATATATATATATATATATATATATATATATATATATATATATATATATATACAAAATGGCTGATAGTTAGCAAGGTGAGACACACATAAGAAAGAAGGAAACAAAGGACCACTGATGAGGTCACAGAAGTGTGATGAAAGAACTCTGGCCGAAATAAGATTAAGATTAATGTAATATAAAGCTGAAGCAATTTAACACCAAATATACAGTGTGTGTGTTTTTATTGGCTAAACTGGCAATATGACCATCCCCAAGTACAACAACATATATATATATATATATATATTCCTTTAACAACCAAGGGGAATAACCCGTTCATTTTCGTAGCCAAGGGAAATAACCCAATCGTTTTTCTTTGCATCAAACGGTTCCCCAGGGAAATTCTACAAGACACGTACGGGACATGACGGTTATTCACTCTACAGGCGTAATTACTGTTTGGAATTGAAAATATCCAAAAATTATTTATGGGAATACAATTAACAATTTAGAAAATTTCTGTTCTTGGTTTTGCTTCTAAAGAAACTTATTATTTTTTTTATCTAGATCAATGTTTTAACCAGTGAATTGTTTACTTCTGAATGGATGGAGAAAAGTTCCAATGCAAGTAATTTTTATAAACTTTAAGAATGTGTTTTAATTTTGAAATTAGCATTTAAGATTGTCTTCAATATATTTATATTAGTTCAGTTTATTTTTTGATATATACTTATATGAAATATCATTTGTTTGAATATTTTAGAAAATGTTTTCAAAATAGTTTTGACTCACGATCTCAGATCAAATAACTTGCTTGGCAAGTATACCTCTGAAATTTTCTAAATTGGTTACTAGATATCAGCCATTGATGCTTTAATGAAATCATTATGCAAATGTTACCATCCCCCTGCAATATAACATAGCCTTCTGTTATTACTGCAGGTAAAATATCTATAAGTATCCATGACACACTCCAATTGCAGATTAGAGTATATGCTGCATGTTGAGTGTGAATCCCAGATTAATCTACCTAATTGTAGCTAATTAGGGTTAATCATCAACAGCATGTGCTTTTAGTATTAGTAAATGTGAATTTCTTTAACTTGTAATGCTGTTCAAATTCTATATGTTTGGCTTACACAGAGCTGAAATTATTAATGAAGCTTCAATAACTAAATTAATTACAGAGTATTGATCTGTTTTTCTTGAACAGAATAACTGTAATTCGTTGGTTTCCAATCTTTTCACTACTAAGGACTCCTTTTATTTAACCCTTTAGCATTTAAACCAGCCATATCTAGCCCAAACTGTTTTACAAACTGGCTTGATCTAGACGTCTCACAGCTTCCCAATAATGTCATAAATATTAACTTTTTTTTTAATGGATTGGCTTTAAATAAAAGTTAGGGAAATTTTCTGAAAACAAGAAAGAGAAAATAACTTCTACCATATTTTAAAATTTTGTAGATGCCACCTAATGCAAGTGAAGACTTGGAGGTAAATATAATACTTTCAAAATTTTCCATTTTTAGGTGTAGGGTTGAAGTATATCTGCAAATAAGGGGGAAAGTATTTCAAATATTTAAATGAAGCCAAAGAAATACATAAACTAAAAGTAAAGGATATATGATGGTTAGTTGGCAGAAAAAGTAAGTGTTGGATAAAATACCTTGAAGTGCATGATTATGTTTTTACTTTCTGAGTTGAAATTCCACCTAGACCTATTTACCTTTTATCCTTCCATGGCTGATAAGATTAGTACTGAGTCTGATGCAATCAAGCATTGCCAGCATGGTCACAGTCCAGTGACTGGAACCAATAATGGTATGAAATCTATGTGAGTGCTATAGTCAACTCAATTTATTATTAATACTTAATTAAATAGAGATTCAGGTGGAGGGAAAATAAATCAGTCTTAGCAGGATTTGAACTTGGTGTAAGAGGAGGTATTAGACACCACAAAACATTTAGTCAACATTCTACTACAGTGTAACAGCTTGTATTATTTTTAGAAATCTAAGTTTTACAGATGAAAGGCCTAAAATTGTATCAAGGTAATACTAATTTTAATGGTTTCTAACCATTGATCTAACTACTCTGTAAAGTGGTTAGTGAACAAGCTGAGATAACTTAGCCAAGTGGACCCTTTTAGTGTTGCTGAGAACATGGCAACCTCTTTAGTGCTGGTACAATGATAAAATGTACCCAATGCTTCAGTAAAGTAGTGCCTCTAAGAATGGGGTTGAAACTAAACCAAAAATGATATTGTACAAATGACATGAGGTCCTCTGACCCATTTAAGAGGTTAGTGACTCCAAATATGAATTTACTTGGATTGTGATGACCTATCCAACCTAAACCAGCATAAAAAGTAGATGTAAAATAATGGTTTCAATTTTTGGCACAGAGGTAGAATTGTAGGGGCGGCGGTAGTCAATATCACTGACCTTAGTACTTCTCTGGTATTTAATTTTATCAACCCCATAAGGATGAAAGGCAATGTTAACCTCGGTGGGATTTGAACTCAGAACATAAAGAGATGGAAGAAATTAAATTGAGCATTTTATCCTTAAGCTGATTTAAAACAATGTTAGCTGCAGCAATGGCAATTTTCATTTGACTGCAAAAACTACTTGGTTGTCGCATATTTCTCTTTTTATTTTTGAATACATTATATACATTATAGAGTTGGTCAGCTGACTTGAACATGGTATTAGAGGAGGAAGGTGATGACTCCAACATCTACTTTTCCCCAGACCAAGGCAATGTGATATTTGCTAGTGCCTTGGATGGCTGGGGTTTCAGGTAAGTTTTCTCAACATTCACTCATAGAATTTCAAAAAGTATGATTTACCCTACACTCAACTTGTGTCTTTGACTGAACTCGTTACAACACCCAAGGTACCTTGTTTGTGGGGTACTTTAACCACCTAGTACGGTTGCAATGCAGACTGTGGCACAGAAGGTTGCAGCTGAGTGGTTTCCAGGAGCCATGATCTGGATGCAGCCCAGTCCCTTTAAAGTGTTAAAGGCTGAAACACTTGCATGAGGGTGGGGGACTTCTTCTCTGAAGAATTCTGCTGTTCAGCTCTCCTTAGAGTTTCTTACTATCTCTCTCATTGAAAAAAGACATCAAAATATTTTTTATTATTAAATTTCATATTTTACTCCGTGTTAGTAACATTCCCAAAGAATATTAGTTAATTTTTATTTCTTGATAGCTAATTCAACAACCCAATACGAAGTATCTGCATATAAATATGTATGGCTGTTAAATTTATTATGATTATTTTTTTGTCTCTTTTCTCTAGCATCAGTCACTTTGTTAATATGTATTCAGAGAAGCTAGGTATCAGTGCTGCAGCTCTAAACAAGACACTGTGGGGAAACTATTATCTTAATTCAAAAGCCAAAAGAATAATGAAAGGCGCACAAGTGAGTGTTTTCTTTTTATTCATTCCTTCTATCCTTTTTTATTCTTATAAGTATTTTTATCCAAAATTGGAATGGTGGGATTTCAATGTCTACTTGGGATGCTTATTGAATGAGAACAATGGAAAGTGATTGTTGTTCAGCATTTAAACTGGCTGTATCTGGTCCAAATAATCTACCTTGTTTTATGTTCCAACTGGCCAGATCCAGTCTCTCTCACCTATCCTGCTATGTCATTCTAAAAACATACAATCACATCTAAATCTTGAAGCTATGAGATAATGTATTATTAATTCAAAACAATATGTTTTTAACACTAGAAGATATAGTGCATATTTGTTAACTATTAATATTTATGAAGGGGTGCTGAAAAATTCCTGGCTTTAAGGGTATTGTGAAAGACCTGCTTGAAGGCCCAATCTTCTGAGTTCTTTTACAAGACTTAGAAAACCTGAAGGACTGCTGCGATAAAGTGTGTGAATCTGAGACAGGACTATGTCGTATAAAAAATCATAATTAACTGATTCTCCTGTATTTTCTTTTA
Organism: Octopus bimaculoides; assembly: GCF_046866305.1. Classification (NCBI taxonomy): domain Eukaryota; kingdom Metazoa; phylum Mollusca; class Cephalopoda; order Octopoda; family Octopodidae; genus Octopus; species Octopus bimaculoides. The sequence goes on along the minus strand of NC_142929.1, from coordinate 52,168,339 downwards.
TCCGATGCCAGGAACTTTTCAGCATCCGCTCATGTAGTTGGAGGAGAATGGGAATTGATGTTATGAGTGTATGTATGTGGTAATTGGGATAAAATCTCGATCGAAAACAAGAGGTTAGTGTGAAGGACAAAGGTGAACGTTAGTTGCTTTGATATCTTAAGCAAAGTTTTAATATCATAGATTCCTATTTTGGCTTTTTTTTTTCTTTTTATATATGATTCTATATGAAAGAGTTGTTGGTTTGGTAAAAATTTATAAAAATGCGTTTTTTTTTTCTTCAGGCTAAAAATAAAAAACCCTTATTTGTTCAGTTTGTCCTCGACAACATCTGGGCTGTGTATCAAGCTGTAATGATTAAAAAGTAAGTTTTACCTGTTAATAAATCGCATAATATTTTTCATGCTTAGTGAAGCATTTACAATTACTCTGACAATGAAAGTGTTTCAGTGAACTTTCACAAGTGATATGTTTAGAGCAGCTTGGGTGGAGGGTAATATTATCAACTCGTGCTAATGAATGTGGTTTAGTTAACAGTTTGCTATTGCTCTCTCTTTTACTTGTTTCAGTCATGTGACTGTGGCCATGCTGGAGCACCGCCTTTAGTTGAGCAAATCGACTCCAGGACTTATTCTTTGTAAGCCTAGTAGTACTTATTCTATCGGTCTCTTTTGCCGAACCGCTAAGTTACGGGGATGTAAACTCACCAGTATCGGTTGTCAAGCGATGTTGGGGGAACAAACGCAGACACATAAACACACACACATACATATATATACGACGGTCTTCTTTCAGTTTCCGTCTACCAAATCCACTCAGAAGGCTTTGGTTGGCCCGAGGCTATAGTAGAAGACACTTGCCCAAAGTGCCACGCAGTGGGACTGAACCCGGAACCATGTGGTTGGTAAGCAAGCTACTTACCACACAGCCACTCCTGCTTTTAATTTTTATATTCTACTTATATGTCATTATATTGAAGTATGTATATATCGTATTCACTTCATTGTAATTAATATTAGATAAAGTAACATAGGCAAGCTGGCAGAATTGTTAGCATACCAGGCAAAATGCTTTCGTTTATCTTTACTTTCTGAGTTCAAATTCCACTGATGTCAACTTTGCATTTCATCCTTTAGGGGGTCGTAAAAATAAGTACCAGTTCAACACTGGAGTCAATGTAATTGATTTACTTCTTTCCCAAAATTGTTGGCCTTGTGCCAGAATTTGAAATCAATATTAGATAAAATATCCTGCACTAATTCACACTTTGTGCAAATTTTCAGAGATGCGTAACTCATCATCATTTAACATCTATTTTCCATGCTGGCAAGGGTTGGATGGTTTGACAGGAGCTGGCAAACCAAAAAACTGGAACAGGCTCTAATATCTGCTTTAGCATGGTTTCTATGGCTGGATGGCCTTCCTTATGCCAACCACCTTACAGTGTGTACTTGGTGCTTTTTATGCAGCTGTTAGCATGAACAAAATAATGTACAAATGTTTAAGTGTTTCTTAAATAAAATTCCATATTCCTAAAAGAGAAAAGATTTTCATATTCAAGTGTCTTCTTTCTTGAAGTTTAACACATTTTCTAAGTTTCGTCTACCATTATTATCATTGAGCTATATGATACAAGAATTCTTTATCTTAGTTATTAATTTCTTCTAACTCCTAAAATTTAAATTCATTGGATTCAGTGGGTAGTCATACTGTTGAAAAGAATGACAAATTTTGATCAAGCTTACTTAGTTATTTAGCTACTTATTTAGTTATTACTAGTATTCTCCCAACTCTTTTATAATAAAGCATTTAGCTGGAAAATTTGGGGTGCAATATCATTATTAAAATCTTTAGTTATTTTTTTTTTTATCTTCAGGCATTCAATTAAATAATGAAGTATATTCTATCTATTTTTTCTCTTCAGAGACAAAGAAATGATTGCAAAGATTGTAAATTCATTAAATCTGAAAATTTCTGCAAGAGACTCTCGGTCTGATCCTAAAGTTCATTTACAAGCTATTTGCAGTCAATGGCTCCCTCTTTCAAATGCAGTTCTTTGTAAGCTCTTAATCACTTTATTCTTTACCTCTTTTTGAATCTGTTATATGTTGCTCCTGTAACTATTTCAGTGTTATGGGTTTTGCCTTCTTGGATTCAGACAGCAAAATAACAAAAAATAAATAGATTTCAAAATGAAATTTCTATAAATTACTGTACTTCTAAAGTTGCTTTATATAAACAGAATAACAAGATTATCATTTTATAAATATTGAGTCGTCCCATAAATAATGCCATTTTTTCAATTGCATGAACTAAAAGTTGGAGAGTGACAGGATAAACTACCTGCATCAACTTGCTATAAAAGCTGGTAGTAATTTTACTTTGACCTTACTCTTAGTGCAAGTTTTGTAGTAACAATAGTATTAACAGGGATGGAAATGTAAAGGTCCAATCGGTTCAACATGCATCATCATTTAGATATATAACAAATGATACATTAACCAGACAGACAATTACTATGTTGCAAGATGCCATTCTATTTTCTTGATACTTGGTTCCAAAATGAAATAACATCTTATATTGCAACAGAATATTGCTACTGTAATGAAAAGGAAAGATATATTTGATGCTAGCTTCTTATTTCTTGTGATAGATTACTTTTTATCATCATCATCATCATTGTTTAATATCTGTTTTCCATGCTGGTTGGATGGTTTGACCAGAGCTGGCAAGGCCAGGGGCTACACTAGACTCTGTTGTTTGTTTTGGCATGGGTTCTACAGCTGGATGCCCTTCCTAGCTCCAACCACTCCACAGAATGTACTGGTTATTTTTTGATGTGATACTTGTACCAGTACTTTTAACGAGGCAGCAGCACATTGTCAATTGATAATTTCTCCTAAATTTTACTAATTTATGTAAATTCAAGTGCCTGAACTAGTTTTGTATACTGTTAATTGCTATACAATTCTCTCTGCAGCTCCATAATTTAGTAGACACTAGTTAATAAGATTATCATCATAGCTATTATTACTACATTAAAAATTTCTTTTTGTATGACTTCAAACATTATTTGTTATACTTTTACTTTAGTAGTCTTACCATGCAACAGAACAGACTTTCTCTATCTCATATAAAGTCTATAAATATTGCTTTGAGAAATAGCATGTACAAAAACAAACAAACCAAAAATGAAATATATTTTTAACATGGAACCTTTTTTTAATGTGTTGATGTTTATATTTTCTTTTTGTAGCAATTGTAGCCAAGAAAATCCCTGCTCCAACAAATATGTCAAAAGCTCGCATTGAGAAACTCATGTCCAGCAACTCGCGTAGTTTTGAATCACTTCCACAGAAGAGCCAAGATTTAAGAAATGGTATGAGATTTTATCATCATTCTTTCTTGTTTCATTTAATTGTTCTTTTTCTAAATAAGGAATCATGGAATGTTACTTAACTCTTCTGTTATTCTCACCTGCCTTGTCAGGAAATTGTCTACTTGGTGTCTTTCTTTTATTAATTACCCATATATTCTGTACAGTCGAGTTTGTCATCCATTCATGGCATAAGCAGAGAGACTTTTAGCTCTGCCATTGAATAAATCATCACAATTATCTTTAGTTGTTCAAGGCACTAGATGGTGCCAAAGCTTTTGGTTTTGGTATTATGTAGTGCCTTACAAACATTATGAATAGTCTAGAGGTCTTTCAAAATTCATCTTCTTTGAAGATATTGAAATTCTTCTGTTCTTCCTCTGAGCTATAACAACTTTATTATAAAAGTAATGGAACTTAGAGTGATAGAAAATACACACTTCAGTAACATTGGTCAAAATCTGATATAAAATGGGAAACGAATAAAAGGTATTGAAATTTTTCTCGAAAAACGACTGTGTGGTTCAGATATTGCTTTGGCTCTTGCAATGTGGGCTTCTTGAATTTATTTCAAGTAAAACCATACTTTTGATGGTTGATTGCTTTTGAGGGCTCATGGGTGCTGGTGCCACATAAAATGCAGCCATGCCAGGGCTGTGTAAAAGCACCCAGTACACTCTAAAGTGGTTGGTGTTAGGAAGGGCATCCAGCCATGGAAACCATGCCAAAACAGACACGGGCAGCTCTTCAGCTTGCCAGTTCCTGTCAAACTGTTCAACCTTTGACAGCATGGAAAGCAGATGTTAAATGATGATGATGGTTTCACTGGCATTTCCTTGTTAATTGGCAAGCACAGAACAAGTTCTGAAACAACACATTAGAATAGAAGAATAATTATTCCTTAACAAAATAATATTGTTTCTTATTGGATCCATTGTGAGAGTGCACTGTTGTCATTTTTTTTTCTTCTTTTTCTGTATGAGTTAACTCTTGTCTCTTTGTGTTTGTAATATTTTCTTAAGTATTTTACTCTGTTCCATATTTATTAGATTTTCTGGCTTGCAGTTCATCAGAAGATGCTCCTGTAATTATATTTGTTTCAAAGATGGTAGCAATTGAAAGAAAATCACTTCCTCAGCATAAAGCAAGGTACTTATGTTTTTGGAATCTGAAAATATTTGTGTCAATTTCACTATATTAAATGTTCTGTAAATGAAAATGCTTGTAATATTTGGAGCATATCCGTAACATGAGCTGAGGAGAATTACAATACATGAATAGAAAACCATTTAGAATAAACCTACATGAGATAATCTAAGACTTATAGAAAAGCATTTAGAATAAAGTTACTTTGGCACAAGCTCACTTATTTGTTACAAAGGATTGTAGTCATTTGTATCTTCTCTGGTACATTACTGATAGCTTATTTTATCAACTCAAGAGGGTATGAAATGTAAGGGATCATAAGAATATCAATTTGGTTACTTACTAGTTCTGCAATTCCTCCTTAATTCTTTGGAATAAAGTAACACTTCTACCTTTTCTCCCCATTAAGTCCCACATACAAATATGTGAAAATACACTAAATGTCAGTGATAGTGGCAATATCTGCCTATTTTTAATTGTGAGGAAAAAAAAATGAGCCGCCCCACCGTTTGTTTTTTTTCTAATTTTTTTACTCCTACAATATATTTACTGGTACAGTTTGAATATGTTGACTCTGACATTTTCTGTATATTTTTCAGGCCTTTGACTGAAGCTGATTTGCAAGAGAAAAGAAGAATTGCTTTACAAAAGAGGGCAGAAAGGTTAGCTGCAAAAGCTACAGAAAATACTGAGAATGCAGAAGACAAGCAAAAATCCAAAGAAAATTTATGTAAGTCAGTCTGATAGCATTTATTTTATTTTAAAGAAACTTCAGTTTAATCCATTACATACTTTATTGGGTCAATTTCACATTGCAGTTAAAATTTATGTTCAATTTTAGAAAAGTGAGCATTGGAAGTAAGAGAAAAACATCGTCGTCATCATTTTAACATCTTTTACATGCTTGCATGGGTTGGATGGAATTTGGTGAGCCGGATTTTCTTCCTGTCATCATCATTTTTCCTCGTAAGATAATATTACCCTGTGATTATGGTGGCGAGCTGGCAGAATCGTTAGCACACTGGGCAAAATGCTTAGTGGCATTTCGTCTGTCTTCACATTCTGGGTTCAAATTCTGCTACAGTCGACTTTGCCTTTTATCCTTTTGGGGGCAATAAAATAAGTGGGTGGGGGTGGGGTGGGGTGGGGTCGATGCAATCGACTTCCCCACTCCCCCAAAATTGCTGGCCTGGCATAAAAGTTTGAAATCAGCATTTCCCTGTGATTAGATGTGTTTTCATGGATGTTTGGAAATGAAGGACATGGCTTGCATGGCAGAGTACTTACGAGGTTGAGTCAAAAAGTAATGCCATTTTGCTTAGGACAGGTATAATTACCAACACAGGAACTTGTATCATACATCAAAATGAAGCTGGTCCTCTGTGGATCACATCCCTACTTCTCAACACAGTCACCGTTTCTCTCAAAAGCAATGTTCCACCTTCAAATGAGAGCATGTATCCCTGCCCCGTAAAATTCTGTTGACTGTTCTTTGAGCCATTTCTTCACAATAGTTTTCACTTCCTCATCACTGGAATAATGTTTGCCTCTCAAACCCTCTTTCATGGGGCCGAAGAGATGATAGTTCAGTGACGAGGAAGTGAAAACTGTAGTGAAGAAGTGAATCAAAGAACAGTCAACAGAATTTTACAGGGCTGAGATACATGTTCTCATTTGAAGGTGACTATTTTGAGAAGTAGGGATGTAATCCACAGAAGACCAGCTTCATTTTGATGTATGATACATGTTCCTGTGTTGGTAATTATACCTGTCCTAAACAAAATGGCATTACTTTTTGACTCACCCTCATATTTACAATTATCATGTGATATTAAGGCAAAGACACAGTCAATAACATGTGTACACACACACTCACACAAGATGGATATCTTCCAGTTTACATCTACCATATCTATTCACAAAGCTTTGTTTGTGTATGGTCTTTAGTAGAAGGCACTTGCCCAAAGTGTCAAGTAGTGGGACTGAACCTGAAACCTTGTGGTTCTGTCATCTATTACTTATTTGAATCATTTGTAGCCATACTGAGGCACTGCCTTGAAAGGTTTTAGTTCTTAAGACCTAGTGCTTATTCTATCTGTCTCTTTTGCTGAACTTGGATGTTATGGGGACATAACCAACACTAGTTGTCAAACTTGTGGGAGACAAACAGAAAGACACATAGACATATGCATATATATATAGTTTGTTTTTATGTTCAGTTATAATAAAGACAATTTTACGTTTGTCTGATAGGTTATTGTATACTTTTGTAGAGTGAATTTATTTTTCATATACAAGAGTGCTCTATACTTTTGTAGAGTATGGATTTATTTTTCTTATACAAGAATGTTGTTGACAGTGACTTCAAAGTCACAGTGAACAACATTCCTGCACATATACAACAGGCTTCTTTCAGTTTCTGTTTACCAGATCCACTCACAGACTTTGGTCAGCCTGGACCCAGGATCACGTAGTTGGAAAGCAAAGTTCTCAGCATGCTTGCATCAGAATATTATAATGTCCATATTTTTATGTCATTTCTGTATTTTATTTATTTATTTATTTATTTGTTTTAGCTGGTGATCCTGTTAATAATGACACTGATTTAAATGGGGCCGTAGAACCTCAATCCGAGCATGTATTTATTGCCTTTGCACGTATATTTAGTGGTACAGTGAGAAAAGGATGTAAAGTGTTTGTTCTTGGACCAAAGCATGACCCAGAAAAAGCTCTTCAAGTAAGTTTTTCTTTTTCTTTTTATCAAATCAAAATTGCATAATCTTTTTACTTAACTTTTTTTTTTTTAAATGATTATTATTGAGGGTAGTCTGTTTGGGCTCTCTGGAAGTCCTTGGGGTAATTTGAATTTTTGTTCTGCTTATTTTTTATGCCCAGTTTTAAGCATGTTAGCAAGGGTTAGATGAATGTATTGTTGCCCTTATCTGTTTTCCAAATGATCTCATGTAGTCAGCCAAGATAAGTTGTTGGTAAATCACTGTTTCTAGCTTGCTGATTTCCAGAGACGTGCAGATGTAAACAAACACATACAAGCATGTGCATGTATGCATGCGTGCACGCACACACACAGAGGCTTCTTTTAGTTTCCAGTATCAAGGCAAGGAGACAGTGGCACACATACACATATATATATGATGAGCTTCTTTCAATTTCCATTTACTGAATGCACTCAGAAGGATTTGGTTGGTGTAAGGCTCTAATAGAAGACACTTTCCTGGAACCATGTGGTTGGAAAGCAAACTTACCATACAACCACATCTGACTTCATTATGTTATTCAATCTTATTTCCTTGATTCAAGTGAGATCTCGACTTGGGGTGTGGTTCTGAGTTCTGTAATCATCAATAGATTACTGTCTATATTAAAAGTCAGCTCTTTGGTAATTACATAAATGAATTAGCTATAAGTATATTTTGTGTTCTAAACAAATTACATAGAATGTTAAGAAACTGAGGATTCTGTAGTTGTAAATCAATTGTATATAAGCCAGTTGTAACGTACATGTTGGATTTTTGTATGCTATCCATATAGAAAGTCTGGCAACCAGACTGGGTTAGTCAGATGATGGACTCTGGTGGTGATGTTATTCCACACTTTCCAAACCCATGGCACTGAGATCAAGGCGCTACAACTTCAGGTCTTCAATTTGTTTCATGCAAATGGTACTGATTGTTAATTTTCCAACCACAGGAGGCAAAAATGTAAACTGATCTTGTAAGCAGTCAGTCACTTTACACATTAATTATCAAGTTTAATCTAGCATTCTACTTAGATTTAATTAGATTTCCATTGTGACACTAATTACTACTTAGTGTTTATACAGTTTTGGTTTAGTTGTAATGAATGTTGTTATAAATACAGTGAACAAAGGTGTTGGGTTGGCAGAATCATTTGTTTGTCTGAGAAAATGCCTTTCAGTATATGTTCTAGTGTTTTACATTCTGAACTGAAATCCCACCAAGTTCAATTAAGTACCAGTCAAGTGATAGGGTCAGTGTAATCTATTAAGCCTTTTCTTCCAGCATCAGTTCCATCTGACCCATGCAAGCATTGAAAAGTGGATGTTAAAATTATTCACCATCATCATCATCCTTTAACGTTCATTTTCTGTGCTGGCATGGATTGGATGGTTTGACCAGAGCTGGCAAGCAGGTAAGCTGCACCAGGTTCCAGCGTGATTTGGCTTGGTTTCTGTGGCTAGTTGTCTTTCCTAATGCCAACCACTTTACAGAGTGTACTGGATGCATTTAACATGGCTCTGGCACAGAGCTCTTGCAGGCCAATCCTCTTCAGCAGTGGGAGCAGCCCTAACACTTCTGCTGTGGAGGATGGGTCTTCTTGAGTACAATAAGGTGCCAGATATCTTGGTCCTTCATATGTTTGTGTCCTGAGGTCGTACTTTGTCCCAGGCCTTCTTGAGACTCCCTCTTCCATTTTGAATAATCGGCACTTCTTTATGGTGCATCACTTGACCAAACCACTGCAGTCTTTTCTCTTGCACACTGCATCTAATTCCTCTCATGCCTAACTTTTCTCTCAGCACATCAGTGCTCTGTCATACATGCACGCTTATATTGCAAATCCAGGGGAACATACTAGCCTTGCATGTCCTCTGCATTCAGGGCCCATGTGTCACTACCATGTAGAATTGCTGTTCTTTTGTTTAAAGTAAATAATTTATAATACTGTTATCTGAATTGTTTGTTTAATTTGTTATTGTAGTTTATTGCTTTTGCTTTCTCCTCATTTTCATTATGAATTTTCTATTTCCATACAGAATGAACAATCAACTTTACTTGAAAATTCTGACCTTACTGTTAATGAACTTTCAAGTAGTCAACACATCATGTCATTCACAGTACAAGATTTATATTTATTCATGGGAAGAGAGCTGGAAATTATGGATGAAGTACCTGCAGGAAATGTTCTTGGTGAGTTTAGATAGTTTACCATAATCTACTGGTTCAGCAAAAGAGACCAATAGAATAAATACTACGATAATGAATTTATTTCGGTGGTAGTGATGTATTATTTTCAAGTTAGGTATGTAGTTGAAGTTACTGTATGAATAAGAGTTATCTAAGGAATTTCTCCTATGTTGTTACTTAATTTCCTCAATCTGAGATTTAATATGTAAGGTTATTAAACAACATGTTTTTTTACTTTTGTGGTATTGGTTAAATTTGCAGGAATTGGAAGTTTAGAAGAATATGTTCTGAAGACAGCAACGTTATGTGAAACCATAGCATGTCCTGCTTTCACTGACATGCACTTCGAGGCTGCTCCCATTGTACGTGTTGCTATTGAGCCACAAAATATCTGTAAGTCTATTTTATTTTTTTTCAGTATTATTTTAAAGTTAAAGGCAGTGAGCTTGCTGAATCATTAGCATGCCAGGCAAAATGCTTAGCATTTTTACGCTCTGAGTTCAAATTCTGTCATGGTCTACTTTGTCTTTCATCCTTTCAGGAACGATAAATTAAGTACCAGTTGAGTACTGGGATCAATGTGATCAACTTACTCCTTCCCTTGGTATTGCAGGACTTGTGCCAAAATTTGAAATCAGTATTGTTTTGAATGTGCTTGAGTCTTATGTTACAAAAATCTTTATATGAAATGTAACTTTTTTTGTTGTTAGGTGATATGCCTAATTTGGTGAAAGGACTTCGTTTGTTAAATCAAGCTGATCCCTGTGTAGAAGTCCTTGTCCAAGAAACTGGTGAGCATGTTATTGTTGCAGCAGGAGAAGTTCATTTACAGCGTTGCCTTGAAGATTTAACAGATAGGTAATTACTAGACTTTGTATATATGGCTTCTTGCCTTTATTACAGAAATTATGGAAAATTGATCAAAAACAGTTTCAAACTTTTTTTTTTTTTTTTTTTTTCATTGCAGGTATGCTAACGTACAGATCATTGCTTCCTCACCGATTGTGCCATTCCGTGAAACAATAATTACTCCTCCAAAAACTGATATGGTCAATGAAGCTATTGTTCAAATGACTGATACAAAATATTTACGTATGAAGAATATAGAGAATGATATAGAGGAGATTAGACCCGGTCTTATTGAAATACAAACACCAAATCGAAAATGCACAATTCACCTCAGTGCAAAACCTCTCCCGGAAGAAGTCACAAACATTTTGGAAAAAAGTACAGAGGTCTTAAAATATTTCCAGGTTCAAATAAAAATCCGAACTTCTAAAGGAGACCAATTAAATTGTACTGAAATAAATCATGTTATGGATGAAGGTGTCCGAAATCTAAAGAAACAGTTAAATGATGCTTTTTCACAAGCAGGTAAAGAATGGCAGGGGTTCACTGATCATATATGGTCCTTTGGGCCTCGGCATGTTGGACCAAATGTACTCGTGAATAAAATCCCTAATTACCAAAGACCTTCGTTATGGAACATTACAGATGATACCACTGGCATTCTGCGTAGTTATGATGATAGCATTATCAGTGGTTTTCAAATGGCTACTTTGTCGGGCCCTCTTTGTGAAGAACCAATGCATGGTGTCTGTTTTATTATTGAACAGTGGGATTACTTGGACAGTCTTAATGGTACATCATCATGTTGTATAGGTGATACAAATGGTGCATCAGAGGAGAGAAAACAAGACCTAACATACACTAATGAGGTTGCATATGGCCCATTTTCAGGGCAGTTAATGTCGACTATAAAAGATGGTTGTAGAAAGGTATTCTTAACTCAGTCAATGCGTTTAATGGTTGCTATGTACAAATGTGATATTCAAGCTACTGCTGATGTACTTGGTAAGTCGAATTTCTTTTGAAAGTAAATCTCCAAATTTTTGCATTCATATGTTTATGAAATAGTTACTCTTTAATTCAAGATAGATTTATAAAAAAATATTACTCTGTAATATAGATATGAGCTTTTCCTAGTTGGGAATTTTTAAGTCAGAAAATATGCTCTTGCTAACTCAGTTTTAAACCATGTATAAATTTCAATTATTGGTTCACTAATGTTAAGTGAAAAGTGTTTCATGCAATCTCATACACTTTGCTGACAGTAAAATTACTGGATTGCACATTGATTCAGCATTTTCAACAACTAGTGTATTGTCTTCATGCGAAAGGTACATGATAAACATAATTTTGCTTGTTTCATTAACACATTTAACTTTCAACCGGCCAAACAGTTAGAATACTTTGCTGTCTAAACAATGGCTCTGGCAGTAAGAAAATATTAGTTTCAAACACTTCTTCATTCTGACACAAGAAAAAAGAAACAAAGATAAAAAAAAATACTTACAATTGCAAATCTTAGAATGTACTTTTTAAAATGTCAGATTACTTGTAACTGCTATCCTACCTACACTAATTTGAAAAAGATTGTAGTTGTTAATCCTTGTTCATATTCACTTATTTCAGGTAAACTCTATGCTGTACTTGGAAAGCGCAATGGTAAGGTACTTCATGAAGATATGAGAGAAGGTACTCGGGTATTTAATATTGAAGCAGCTCTACCAATTATTGAAAGCTTTGGTTTTGCTGAAGATATCAGGAAAAAAACAAGTGGTTTGGCCAGTCCACAACTCCGTTTTAGTCATTGGGAGGTAAGGAAAAATTTTGATTAATTAAGGATAAATTAAAAGAACTGATTATATGTAGTGATTTCTAACATAGCCAAACTATGTTGACTTAATCCTTTTTGATCAAAGCCAGTGAGTTTTGGATTTGGTTACTAAACACTAAGGTATTTTGTCTAGTACTCTGCTGGTACTGTCACTTCATTACTTTATTATGATCATGATATCCACTCATTCCTGCTCGCATGCCTTGAATAGGTTATCTCCAGCATGGGCATCACACCACTTGATGTGTTTCTTTGTCAATTCTTTTGTGAGGTTCCACCTTCTCTGATCATCATCAACAACATTTTCCATCCTGGCATGGGTTGGGTGGATTGACAAGAACTGGTAAGGCCAGATGTTTTGGCTTGGTTTCTACAGCAGGATGTCCTTCCTAATGACAACCACTTTACAGACCAGCTTTTGTAATTTCTCCTATATCTTCCATGATCTTTAGCTTCTATAAGGTGTTTTAACTTGAATTGCTTGGTATGTCTTTACTCAACTGTAATCCTGTATATGCGTCACATGATTATACCTGTGCAGTTCATCTCTTTTGCTCTTTACATCTGATTTCACCCAGATCATTCATGCTTCATAATTCGTGCACATTAACATTGCATACTCAGCAGAGCATATTTGTCTCATTTTAATGTTCAGCCTTTGCAATTCTTCTGCATTTAATGCCCAGTGTTTTGTTACTGTACTTCATACATATCATGCAATCTGCCCTTCATTCTTATAGCTCCAGTTCTTACTCTAGCTACTATACTTTCAAAACTCTATCACCACTGTTAATTATATTACATACGTAACAGAAACTATCAACTATTTCTAGAGAAACTTCTCTGCAGTTGAAAATATTTATTACCTGGATGCTCTTTCTATTACAGATGAAGGCTTCCTTTTCTGATAACCTGCCTATGAACCCATTACCCCTCTTGTACACTTTTTTTTTTTTGCATACTGAGCAGAGAAACTTCCCAATGGTAGCAAAGTCCTGTTTTATTTATTTTTTTTCTACTAGGTTTACTTTAAGGACTTAATTTCATGCTAAGACTTTTTTTTTTGATAATTATCAACATACAGAAGTTCCTTTTGGGTGGTTAGTCTCTTAAACTTCTTTTATGGCCAGCAGAACTATCATATGCAATAGAGGGCCTTAATTGGTACCTGCTCTAAGTTCAGATTTCACTGAGATTAACTTTGTCGTTGATCCTTTCTGGATAAATAAAACCACCCCAAATGGTAGATTGGCCCTTTGTGTTCTTATGGCAACAACACTAGTGCTAAAGCAATGGCCTTGGACAACATCTGTGGCATGAAGAAGAGCCTTTCATGCATGGACAACTGTCAGTCTTCCACACTCAAAAAAATAAAACTTGCCCCAGCCTTGATAGAAGGTCAACTCCAGCTGACAAATACTCTTAAATGACTTTGTAATAATTCTTTTGGGACCTGTAGATCTTGAAGCACATGAAGTTACACACATACATGTGTGTGTGTGTAGTGGGTTATCCCATAAATGTGTTTTTTTTTTTTTTTTTCAATTGCATGAATTAAACATTTACGTTTTCAAAGCTATAATGGATGTGAGAAAGGGGCATATTTTACTTTATAAGTTCAATAAAGGTAACAATGCAATGGAAAGTGTGGGGAATATTAATGCAGTATATGGGGATCTAAATATATATATATATACTTTTACTCTCGTTTGTCATTTGTAAGCCTAGTACTTATTCTATTGGTCTTTTTGCTGAACTGCTAAGTTACGGGGACGCAAACACATCAGCATTGGTTGTCAAGCGATGCTGAGGGACAAACAAACAAACAAACAAACATACATACACGATGGACTTCTTCCAGTTTGTCTACCAAATCCACTCAAGGCTTGGGTCGGCCCGAGGCTATAGTGGAAGACACTTGTCCAAGGTGCCACGCAGTAGGACTGAACCCGGACCACGTAATTGGTAAGCAAGCTACTTACCACACAGTCACTCCTATGTATATAAATGTTAATAGTGGGTGGAAAATCCCTTTTGGGTAGAAAATATTGAAGTCTGCCTGTGGGATTCAAGTCATTTCTTGTAGACAATGTCTTGTAAAAGTAATTGATGATAGCTAATGTTCTTTTGTATTTTTAGGTTGTTGACATGGATCCCTTCTGGGAACCTCAAACCGAGGAGGAATATCTACATTTTGGAGAAAAGGCTGATTCAGAGAATTTGGCTCGGTCATATATGAATGCAGTGCGTAAACGAAAAGGTTTAAAGGTTAATGAAAAAATTGTAGAACATGCAGAAAAACAAAGGACGTTAAAGAAAAATAAATAAACCTTACTAATTCTTTAAAATTTATGTTGGAGACCAATTATTCTAATGAATGTAATTTTACAAACTAAGATATATTGTCCGAAAATAAAATGTATTCATAATTTATTTGATTTTTATTTTGCTGTCTGTCTTTGAGAAAATTCTTACATTCATTGTTAGAGTAATTAATGATACAGCTTAGAATTTGAAACTGGTATTGCTCAGATTTAATAGCCTAATGGGGTTTACATAAAGAGTAAAATATATCGTGTGTGTTAGTTTGTTTTCAATAGATCAGTGAACTAATTAATATTGAAGCAAATAATTTGTCCTAACAAATTTTTTTTTTTTTTTTTTTTGACAGTTTTGTCATAATATGAATGGCTTCCATTGGGCACCAAACATTACAATTTGTCTTTATATTAGACTTTTTAGGTTCTAATTACAAGGGAAGTAACCGTCACTTCACTGCATGTGTAATCTTTAAGATTTGAGTAACCGCCCCTTTCCCGTGACGGATTTAATAACAGTTGTGCCTCGGGTATACGAGTTAATTCATTCCCCGGAGGTTGGTCGTAAAGCAGAGCAATTTCCCCTAGTAGCAATGTTCGTTCCCAGAAAAATATTTTGCCTATAAAACTTATAGTTGTTAGCTTAGAAGCTTCTCCACCCCCACCCCCCCGCTCTTTATAAATTTCTCGGTGATATGCTGAAGCATTTGTTATGTTAGTAGAAACTTTTGCACTTCGGTCAAAATTTGGATATTGTGCTTGAAAAATATAACTCGTAAACCTGGGGTCTTGTAAAGTGAGGTATTACTGTATTTATTCAACTAGTGTTTACTTTTAACGGTAATGATCATTTAATTTTTTTCTTTTCTGCACATTATACAAGTCCTGAATTATACTTTCATGCAGATTGACGCCCTTGGGTAATTTCCATCAGTCACATCTATACTAGTAGTACTCTAACAATACGTCTGGCAATGCCTTGCAAAGGGAGTCTGGAAGTGTCACCATGCTTGCTAAGGATCATGTTAAAATAATAACCAAGTTATGTTTTTATTTTATTGCATGCATAATTTTTTATTGATATTAGGCATTAAGCTATAATGGAGGTGACAAAGGGGCATATTTTGCTTTATGAGTTCAATAAAGGCAACAACGCAACAGAAAGTACGGGGAATCAGACAATAAGTATAAGCCAGTGTGAACAGTGGTTCCAGAAAGTCTGAGCCCGAAACTACAGCCTAGAAGATCTGTAGAGCTCGATGAGGATGTCCTGCAAACCCTTGTGGAGCAAAATCCCATAGTAACTAGCAGAGAAGCTTTGGATCAAATAGTGACGAGAAATGAGTTCTCTATTAAAATGTCAAGCACCAAAGACAGTGGGTAGGGAAAGGACTTCTGACTACAAGGCTATTTTTATTATTTCAATTACTAAATGAATATACTACAGGTTTCAAGACCTGCTGTTCTACATAAAAAGAGTAAAACATTTGAGTATAGCAATTTATAAATAGTTAAAATTATTACATTATAATTTGTATGAAGCAACTAAAGTCAGGTAGAGAAAAGTAAGCATGCACAGAGCTGAGTTAGTAATTTCATTTTTTATTCTTAATTGCTACTTTACCAAAACTTTAATATCTGAAAGAATGCATGAATATAGCATAACGTAATTTCTTTCTTATAAATATTAATTGTATGATTTTGATAGTAAAATAACATTAGCAGAAAGAGAAACTTAACCCTTCAGCATTTAAACTGGCTATTTTATAATTTGTGTGTATTTAATCTATAAATGCAAAACAACACCACAGAGGAATCGAATTAAGCTTAAATAATGAACCATGATATGATAAGAGATTACTGTACTTACAAAATGTCTGGTAATTATAAAGATTCTGATGCTTTTAGTTGCAAAATGTTCATGAGCTACTGACAATTAGGAAAAAACTCATTTTTGGTTTAATACGAACAAGGGTCTTAAAATGGAATCAATCTGCATTAATAACTTGACAGTGAAAGATGAAAGCATTAAGATATAGATAAATTATACATTGTTGAAAGGAAAACTTTTTGAACTACTGTTAGAATTTGTTCAACATTTATTCATTTTGAGGGGGAAAAACTATTTGTCAGAAAAGAAACAATTAGTATCTTAGAAACCATATTTCTTAATGAGAAAAATTTAGAGATTGGATATTTAAACCGATAGAGGAAGTATGATACAAAGAGTATTTTTTTTAATATTTAGGCTTAAAAAATTGTAAATAGACATTTAAAACATTTTACAAAAATATGAACAAAAGTGAGAATAATGGAAAAGTGAGAATAATTGTTTTTGTTTTGGGAATTTTGCCTGCAAGAATTCATTTCTCTAATAGAAAAAAAGTGACAATGGTAGGGAGGTGGGAATTACTAAAATCTTAACATTTTTTTTGTTTTTGTTTTTTTTTAGAAACATTAAACTATTTTAAGGACATATAAATGACTGATGAAATGTTTAAAATTACAGTTTGCATTCATAAATTTTTAAAAACATCTTTGTTCATTTTGTTTACATAGTTATTTTACAAAAAAGAAATTCTTATAAGTGAAAATGTAACTGGTTCCATAAAATTCTGGGCTGATGGATACAACATTCTATCCTTTTTTTTTTTAAATCTTTTTTTTTGTTTTTTTACATGGATGATATTTTTTTTTTTCATTTACAGAGAAATTACAATGATAATGAATGAACAAACCAGCTTATTATTTAATGGATACCTTCAGGCAGTTGTTCTTTGGCATTGTGTTGACAGGGGAAAGGAAGGAAAGGAAAAAAAAACAAAAACACTGAATCATTTACTGCAGACTGAATTGGTGCCAAAATATATAAGATTGTATCATTTCATGTGCAAGCTGGACGGAATTATGTAACTCAGATTATATGGGAAAATGTCAGTTAAAATGAAAACGGAATACAAATAATATTTAAAAAAAAAAAGATTAAAATACATAATATAGATTCAGAAAAAAATTCTTTTCTGAAACAAATATTCGATTAATCACTTGCATATGTATAAGGCATATAAAATCAATAACTCTTAATACAGCCTGCAGATACATTAATATATGATTAGGTCAACAGGAAATTAATTGGGGGTAACTGATTGTAAATCTATTAAAAACTTACATGAGAACTGCTAAAAGAAATTTTGTTGAAAATGTTAGAGAATATTTATAGAATTAATAAGAATTTCTGGGGGTGGGGGACTTGTTCAATATAAATCTGTATAATTTAGACCTACAATAGTTTGGAAAATAAATAATTCTAATTATTTATGTAAAAAGGAGTTGACAAGTACTAGATTTCAAACCTGAAATGTTTTGATAAGATTAAGTCAAACTTTTTAAAGTAAAAAAAAGAAAATCAAAAAAGTTTCAAAACCTAAATTAAGCATATTTCCTCTTAACTAAATAATGGCAATTAATCCAAAGAGATGATAGATGACTGACTAGATAAGCTGTTGGACCACTTTGTTGAAGATTTGACAAAGAGAGTATCTTATCATTATTAATCAACTCTTGAATGGCTCTGAAATAAATGCAGTAAGCAGTTATAGATGAGAGAATGATATATTAGCTGTGTCAACTGAATTGACACTAAGGACACTTAGGAATTAAAATGTGAATGGAATGGAAATGATTTTTGTGGAGAATTAGTAGAAGAAACAAGGAACAAAATTTCCAAGAGTACTCAACAATAACAAAATGCTTTTTTTAGTACATTTTGTCATTATTCATATTCAAAGTAAAACAGATGGCATTGCAACAGCTTTTCTAACCTATATAAATTAATTTGAACACAACATGACAACTATGCAGACAACATATTAGTCAGTAGTTCAATAATAAATTATTAAGTAAAAAATATATTTCATAAAGCTGTACTAGTGAGGAAAACAGTAATGGCCCCTTTACCATCAATGTGCTAAATATTATTTCATATGAATACGAAACTACTACTCTACAGAACATCCTTTGCCATATCTACTCTTTAAATACTAGTCTGAGTGTTCAAAACTAAACAAATAAATTGTCTTTTAACTATAGAACTCAAAGTAGACAAAGCATTTCTGCTATAGGCACAAGGCCTGAAATCTGGAGGGTGGAGGGGGCTAGTTGATTATATTGACCCCAGTGTTTCACTGATACTTAATTTATCAAACCTGAAAAGATGAAAGGCAAAGTTAACCTAAGCAGAATTTGAACTCAGAATGTAAAGGTGGACGAAATGCCACAAAGCTAACAATTCTGCCAGCTTGTAGCGTTTATATAGCCATAAATAATATCATGTAGGTTTTAAAAACCCTTGGACAGAAAACAGGTGAAGTCTTTCCATTGACTTTTTTCTAATTGAACGGGTTTTTTAACCTGATATTCTTACAACATGCTATTATCTATAGCTTTATCTACTTTGAATTATTCTACTGTTAAAAATGATTTATTTCATACCTCTTGGAATTTTTAAATGTTAATGATGCAAACAAATAATATACAAGATCTATGCTGGATATCAGTCTTGCTATCAATCTCAAAGACTTCTCTTCCATAATAAACTATAAATCACATACATCACATGTTGCACAACCCAACAGTACAATGAAATCAAAATACTAATAATGAAAGATGATATGGATGTGTGAGGGAAATATTTTATGGGGCCAGTAAAGAATTAAAAAGTGGGTGGATATATTGCCACATTTAATAAAATTTAAAATGGTTTTAAAATTGTTCATGATATAAGAAAGAATTATGTGGATGCAAACTCTAATTTGACTTCTTATTAATAAAAAATGGAGAGGCAAACAATTTCCCTTTTTATTTGGTAGGCTTGCCATCTGAACTGTTTTAGCAGCATAATAGACTCCTTAGCAAAGCATTGCACTGGAGCCTCTACATTTATTTCTTGACAACAAGCATCATCTTACATAGAGTTGGACCCTGGGTGTGTGTGTTTAGTGTGCCTATGTCTTAGTTTTGAGAAGGACAAAACAAGTTTTAAGAAAATTTGCATATAGATTTAACTATTAGCAGCATTACTAACCTTTTTAAAGCCCACTAAACTCTGCTGGAATGCACTCTACTAACGATAAATAAGTACAGAAGTACTGCATCCACCTCCCAGAAACAACTAAATTGGGCGAAAGTACAGAATATGCACACCTAGTGTTTAGGGTTAGGATTTTTGTTACGCCGAAAACGGGTGGTGTGCGTATTCTTTACCTTCCGCCACAAAAATTGAACAACAAATTAACTGAGATTACTTTACTTTGTAAGACGGAAAAAGTATGGGGTATCTTTTCTCTCTCCTGTACAAAATTGCCAATACATAAAATGAAATTGTATTATGAACAATTGAACAAGAACTAACATTCATGTGAACTGTTTAATAATTAAAGAACAATGAATAAATTGTCACATTTAGTAAATGTGCAGTTATTAGGATGTAAATTTGAAGTATCTCAGACACTTCAACTTTAAATCTGTTGGCAATTTATGATATTGTTGCATAGAATATTACCGTTCATTTTTCTCTGTTTCTGCTGCAGATATAGCATTTAGTTGTCAGAATGGAGCTGTCTAATTTTCACACACCTTTGGAGCTAGTTCTCAGAACTTCCACACTCAACGACCTGTTCGTCACAGAATTACGTCTGGTGTATTTTTGAAGGGAGATAACAATTAAAATTTATTGAGATAGCTTAGTAAAGGGAGATAATTAGCCAACACTTACAATTTATTTGAATAAGTTTTCATGATAAATGAATGTTGCTTTACAGACAGATTTCACAGAATCAACAAGAACAAATTAAACGAATGAGTTACTTGAGTTAGTGATAAGAAATATATTCGTTATATATTATTAAAGAACAAAAATATAAATTTAACACTTTGATCGTGGAACAAGTATTTTTTATCTCAAATTCTACAGTGGAGACACATTTCTGAGTTACTCTTTTCAGCAGGTCTACCACATATCTTCCAGTTATCTAAGATAAACAGATATTAGAGTCGATCCAAGAAGCAATTCAATGAACTGTAATGATACTGAATATTGATGCAATATCACTTTGGAAAATGGGTCTTTTGACTACCTACTACTAATATTGGTTTCAAATTTTGGTACATGGCCAGCAATTTTTTTTTGTTTTTTTTTTGTAGGGGGGGGGGGTAAATTAATTACATCGATTCCAGTGCTCAACTGGTAAAACTTAGAATGTAAAGACAGACTAAATGCTAACGATTCTCTCTGCTCACCGCCCTACTACCTGATAATATTCATAAGCATAAATTTATGTTTTAATGGACTAATAGGTGTAGCTATTAATACTTAGAGTCTGTTAATTCAAAGGTAGTCTAGGGCCCTTTCTTATTGTTTTTAATACAAACCATCATCATATCGACGTTTAACATCTGCTTTCCATGCTAGCATGGGTTGGACGATTTGGCTGAGGACTGGCGGCTGCACCAGGATCCAATCTGATCTGGCAGAGTTTCTACAGCTCAATGCCCTTCCTAATGTCAACCATTCCGAGAGTGTAGTAGGTGCTTTTACGTGCCACTGGCACAAGGGCCAGTCAGGCTGTACTGGCAACGGCCACACTCAAATGGTGTTTTTTACGTGCCACCTGCACAGGAGCCAGTCCAACGGCACTGGCAACAACCCCGCTCAAATATTTTTTCATGTGCCAGTAAGGCAATGCTGGTAACGATCACACTTGAATAGTGCTTTTTATGTGCCACCGGCATGGAGGCCAGTCAACGCTCGGATGGTGCTCTTAGCGCTCCACTAGCACGGATGCCAGTCATCGATTTCGATTTCCCTTGCCTCAACAGGTCTTCACAAGCAGAGTTTTATGAAAACTTTAATCCAGTATATAGGTGCAGGCATGGCTGCGTGGTACGAAGCTTGCTTCCCAACCACATCGTTCCAGGTTCAGTCCCACTGTGAAAGCTGTCACAGGTGTATAAAATGATTCTAAAAATATCTATGGAAAGCAAACAAAAACACAAAGTTTTTAGTTTAAGAATAAAAAAGGAATTAAAAGATTGTCTTCAAACAGAAGTAAGATTGAAGGACTAAAGACATTGTGCTTACTACATTAAAAAAAACAACAATATGAAATCTTTTTCAATATACCCTAAAACCATATGATAGTTATAATAAGCTACATCTGGGAAAGAATGTTTTGTCTGAACTTAAATAAATACATAAGTAAACACAATTTTTGGAAAATATTTAGATATTAATTTTTTTCTACAATTTGTATTTACTTAAACTTAATTTAATTCAAATTTTATTTTCGTTACATCACAAACACAATAAATCTGGACCTCATATGCTAATTTTGTAACCACTCTGTGAAGCTTTTTTTTTTTTTTCCCCCTTTGAAGTTATATAAATAATGAATATCTTAATTTAACAAAAATTCAAGGTTTTAAAATAGAAAATTTACAGCTAAATGCTCATTATAACAACAACTGATCTATAATTCTTTCTACTCAGGCAGAAGGGCTGAAATTTCAGGCAGGGGTGCAATTGATTATATTGACCTCAGTGCTCAACAAGTATTTGTTTTATTGACTCCAAAGGAATGAAAAGCAAAACAAACCTCATTGGAATTTGAATTCAGAACATAAAAATGGACAAAACACTGCTTAGCATTTTGTCCAGCATAATAATGAATCTGCCAACCCACCACCCTTCAATGAATTTATAATGATGTTAATACTTATTTTTCAGTATGGTATGTAGGTATTTTGAAAATACCTCATGGAGTGACAACTATGCCCTGCATAGTTATGGGCTGCCCTTTGGCAAGGTATAGAACCTATTCAGCCACCCTGCTAGAGATACAACAAAGTCATGTGACCGCAGCATGGCAGATTGTGAAGAGATAGCGGAAGATCTCAACTGAGCCAACAGTGCTTCTTACATTGATGCTGAGCAGACAAATCCTAGATTAACAGTTAGGATCACCAAGCTCTCTCAAAGGAGTAACTACAATGCATCCATAGAAGTGGTGTCCATGGTTGTGTAATCAACTAATGAAAGATTCACTATGACTCAAGCTCCCAATTCAAATTCCTAACAATGGAATTGGATGGCGATAGAAAGACATGGGAATCTGCAAAAGCAGCTAAAAGAAAAAAATGGTATAATAATCAAGTACTTGCTGATTTGACGTCTTAAGAGAATAATTTATGATTCACCATATTGTTACGTACCAGAATAATGTAAAAAAGTTAAATATATATATATGTCGTATATATGTATATATGTATATATATATATATGTATGTGTGTTTGTGTGTCTGTGTTTGCCCCCCACCATCGCTTGAAAACCGATGCTGGTGCGTTTACGTCCCCGTAACTTAGCGGTTCAGCAAAAGAGACCGATAGAATAAGTACTAGGTTTACAAAGAATAAGTCCTGGGGTCGATTTGTTCAACTAAAGGCGGTGCTCCAGCATGGCCACAGTCAAATGACTGAAACAAGTAAAAGAGTAAAAGAGAGAATATATATATATTATTTCTTATGAATCAAAAATTTCATAATTTCATGATGTTAAGGAGAACCTAAGATAAACACATTTCCAATAAAAAGCAGCTACTTCAAGACCCACAATGAGTAAAGCTGTTAATTTGGTCATATTCAAAGATATGAAGGATGGATATCACACCCCGCATGGTTTTTGATGGAATGCAATACACATAAAAAATTTTTAATCATTATTTGCACTGTCTACTGCATGATCTGAAATTATAATTTGCATATTTATTCTTAATATGTATCAGCAGATTCAAATACAAAGTTTGTTACTCACTGTTGTGTACTGAAGCAAGTAGATCAATTACTTTCATTTTGGTAAGTAAATATTACTAGGAAGAAAGATTATTCCTTATAAGAAAGTGGATCAGCAATATGATATCAAACTAACTTAGCACAGAATACATATTGGCATCAAGTCAGTTTTTCCAACACCTTCTTGATTTTTATAAGATATTTTGATATGTATTCCTTCAATAATTGGTCTATTTTCATTGTGGGTAAGAGTTTCATAGTTTCATCTAAAAATAGTTGGAATAAAAGTGTAAAATATATTTCTTAAATTTTAGTTGTATTTAATTAACACTCAGCCAAAAATAGCTGCCTGTAAGAACAAAAAAAGAGAGAGGGTTTAAATTAACCTAAGCAAAATTCAGAAACAACAGACTAAATATATGTATAGTTTGTTATTAAATGCATTTAATCAGATATGTGAAAAGGCAACAAAAATACCAAAATCTGGAAGTGAAGGAAAAAAAAAAAAGACTGGAATTGGTGGAGGCTGATAGACTATACATATATGTGTGTGTGTGTGTGTAGTCTATCTTAAAATGCTGACTAGTCTCTACTTACTCCCACTTCCTCATCACTTGTCTTCTTCCTTTCTATTCCAGTACAATAATGCTCAAACATTTTCCTGACTGACAGTTTACAAAACATAAAGTGTACTTCCTGTGGGGGTGTTCCTCTTGTCATTAACCATAGTTCAATGGAAGAGGAAGGGAGAGAAAGAAAATTATATATACAGTGATAGTATCCAAAAGGGATTTAAAATAAACCATCCCTGAAAATAAATGCTTAGTAACAAATACCACCACCAACCACCTAAACATGATGGTTTAGTATTGAATATTTCCCTAAAAATATATATTTTTGTAAGTCTTTCGAGTGATGAAGAAAATCTATTTGCAAGAATTAATGTGGTAATTCATATATTTTGATATGAATTGATAATAGGAAAGAGAAGAAAATCTAGAAATAGCCTAACAATATAGAATTTCTTGTGGCTTGTGTTCAGGTGTTGTGAAAATATATTACTTGTAATCTCTAATTTCTGTTTATTTTGAATGATTTTTTTTTGTAAAGACTAGGTACAAATCTGGTTGTGTGGTATGAAGTTTGCTTCACAATCACATGGTTTTTGGGTTCACTGTGTGGCATTTTGGGTAAATGCCTTCTACAACAGCCTTCAGAACAACAAAATCCTTGAGTAGATTTGGTAGAGAGAAACTGAAAGTAGCTCATTGTATACATGTGCATGTGCCAAAGTGTGTGTGCTTGTTTGTGTCTCCTTGTCTTGACATCGCATTCTAGTTCTAAATGAGTATCAGTCATTTATTTTCATTCTGCAAAACTACGGTTATGGGAAAATATTACCTTGCTTGGAAACAAGTGAAAGTTGGCAACACAAAAGGCATCCAGTTGTAAAAATCAATGTCAATAAACTCTCATTTGTGCAAGAATGGAAAAGTGAATGCTAAAACAATGATGAAGAAAACAATGACAGTGTGAGAGAGAGAGAGAGATGGAAAGAGGCAGGTGTCAGAGAAGATGTATAAAGAATTTTGTAGAGTTTAAATAAGATTTTGTTTGCTTATAAATAAAATAAGTCTGACAGCATTATTAATAAAACTTCTAAAAAATTGATAACAATAATTTTGAAAATACTTCTCATTAAAATAGGTAAAGAACAATGAAACAAAAAAAAAAAGAATGATAAAATAACAATAAAAATAAAACCAAGTTTCTGCTTATTTAAAGGTCCAAGATAACTTCAAACAAATGAGAAATTGCAGAGTGGCAATTATAATTATATATATATATATATTTATATATATATAAATATATATATATATATACACAGCTAAGCTAAATATGATTAATTGATAACTACAATGAGAGACTTAAAAACAGATGTAGAAAATAAAAAAACAAGACAAATTTGAAAATATTTTCTAATCTCATGTGTAGTTTATATCACAGTAAACTTGTTTAGGCTTTTATTTTTGATATATAAAGTATATATTTTTGTAACTTAGCTATCTACAAAATTAATAAAGTTGGATTAATTTCTTTCATCAGGTGACTCCTTTCCTATGGTACTACTATTTATAGTACACCAATATATATCTCATTTGTTTATTTTTCTCATCTTGTTTGTGTCATCATGCACAGACCCATCTTCACAATTCTTATATCTCTGAATTAATTTTCTGTTATATCTCTAAAATTGGCCGTTGTATGTCTAATGTTACTGGAATGAAGGTTACAATAATCAATAGAAGTTATTGCTGCTCTTCCCAAACCATCTGTAACCCTTGAAACAACTACAGAATGTAGAGTAACAACTGATTCAAGTAACAAACATTACAAAACCCATGTTTTCCAGCATACAAGTTGAATGTTGCAGACCAAAATTTGCAACCAAAATAAGATAGATCCCCTGTGGAAGAAGCAAAGATTCAATGTGAAATGCAGCAAAATTTGGAATGATGGTGATAATGTTTAAATGTTTACACTATATATATACTACATTAACTAGTATGATGGAAAATATGGTATTTATTTTCAAATCTGTATACTACTAAAACTTTGTGATTGCTTTCTTGTTTGAGTGCTTGTCTGTACTTTAATACAGCGAAACCACTGCATAATGGGGAAAATTCTCTGAAAGTAAGGTACCTCTGAAATGTGAATACAAATGGAATAAAACAAGTTTCACGTAAATCAGACCATGGATTCCAGAGTTACGCAGTTTTTGGAGGTACCTTCATAAATAGCTAAAATGGTACATAATGGGAATATACTCCGAAAGTAACATAACCCTGAAATGGGAATATATGATACTGTGAAAATTGTTTCCATTAATTTTATGCTTACGTTATATAACAATTCCTTTTGCATTTTTGTAGAAGTATGCACATATGCCATAAATAAATGCTATTACTGGAGTTCAAGTTTATCTTGGAAGTTCTAATTCTATTAGATGCTGTAAATAATCAATAAAATCTTAAATATGAACTTGTAAATCAGACCTATGGTGACATCAGTGGGAATATTTAACTGAATCATCATAAAATTAACTTTCCTGTCAATGCAATGTTGAAATCAGCTTCAATGATTTATAACCTGGACTGTCAGTGACTCAATGAGTAGTCTAGTTTTTTAAAATATCCATGAAAAATTTGCAATAATAAATGTGACTTTGTTAAAAAATAACAGCTGTCAACAAACTCCACATTTTCCACAGGCTCATGCTAATTTTTGAAGCATATATAGAAATTATACAGGTATTGGAGCAGTGGAAATTCCTTGTAGTATTTCATTTTCATGTTCCAGATTGAAATCATACCAGGGAAGGGATCAATTCAATCAAATTACTAATTTACGTACTTGTGCCCAGTTTAAGAAATCATCATTATAATTAGGTAGTGTGGTACTTGTTCCTACTCTTTACATTATGAGTTCAAATCCAGCTGAGGTCAACTCTGCCTTTTGTCTTTCCAGAGTGAATAAAGTACATACCACCAGCCAAGTTTTGGATTTGATGGAAATGATTCACCCCAACCCCTCAAAATGGCTGACCATTTACTTAAATTAGAAACCATTATTATAATTATTTGGACAGTAGATTGTTAGAACCATTAGAGTACTGAAAAAAATACCTTACAGTTTTTATTTTGGATCTTTACATACTGAGTTCAAATCCCACTAACGTCAACTTTGCCTTTCATCCTTTCAGGCTCAATAAACTAGTTTCAGTCTAGAACTGGGAATGATGGTGTTGACTTACTCCCTGCTCTCAAAATTGCTGGCCTTGTGCCTATAGTAGAAAGGGTCATTATTATTATTATGGCAGCTAGCTGGTAAACTTAGAGCATTAGAAAATATGCTTTGTGATATTTGTTCTGCCTCTTTACATTTTGAGCTCAAATCCCATCAAGGTCAACTTTGTCTTTCATCCTTTTGAGGTCGATAAAAAAAAAAAACAATTAAATACTGGGAGTCACTGTAATCAACTAACACCCCTCCCACTAAAATTACTTGCCTTTATGCCAAATTTCTTATGTATATTATTATTGTTAGCAGAATCAGTAGAACGTTTGAAAAAAATTTCTTCTAGTATTTAGTTATGTCCCTTTGCATTCTGATTTCAAATCCTAGTGTAGTCTAAGAAATTTGCACCAGTAAAATTCGTAGTCTTGCACCTATGCTAGAAATTATTATTAGTATATATTAGTGCAGTGAATAAGCAGAATCACTTGAGCATAAGCCAATACATCTTGTGGTTATTGATCATAGCTCTTTATAGTCTGAGTTTGAATCTTGCCACAGTCAACATAACCTTTTTGTTCCTCTGGGGTTGATAAGATACAGTTCTAGTCTTATTTTGAGGTTGATATAATTAACCCCCTCTCATGGTTCCAGGCTCAATTCCACTGCATGAGACTTTGGGCAAGTGTCTTTTACTATAGCTTTGGGCCGACTAATGCTTTGTGAGGGAATTCTGTAGATAGAAACTGAAAGAAGCACGTTATATATATATATATGTTTGTGTATGTGTGTGTGTGTGTGTTTGCCCCACTCCCACCCCACATCGCTTGACAACTGATAGAATAAGTACTAGGCTTACAATGAATAAGTCCTGGGGGGCAATTTCTTCAACTAAAAACTCTTTAAGGCAGTGCTCCAGCATGGCTGCAGTCAAATTACTGAAACAAGTAAAAGAATAAAACAATTATTGTTATTAGGGTAGTGAGTAACAGAAATGGTACAGTGTTTGCATTTTAATTAACCCCGAGTTCAAATTCAACAGTGTTTGATCAAACAGCAGCAGTGATGTTGTAACATACATACAATTCACTTTAACCCTTTGTGATCATATGCCAAAAATAAACTTTCCTTATCATTTCAATTGGTGCTGAAGGATCTCTGGAGAAACATTACTCAACAGGGTGTGTAGTTCAGAGATTAGGCTGTTTCTCCAGGTCATGCTGCTATTTCTCTACATTGAGAAATCACAGGAAAGAATTGAAGGATTCTTCAAGCTGATCCAACCAGCAGATTTACCTAAGAACAGATCAAGAACAGTGAAGGTGTGTGACTTAATGGTTAGGGTACTTGGCTTATGAATTTGGTTCAGTTCCTGGCAACACATGTCCTTGAGCAAGATGCTTTATTTCATGTTGCTTCAGTCCACTCACCTGGCAAAAATAAGTAGTACCTGTATTTCAAAGTGCCAGCCCTGTCACATTCTGTGCCACGCTGAATCTCTCTCAGAACTACATTAAGGGTATGCATGTCTGTGGAGTGCTCAGCCACTTGCACATTAATTTCCCAAGCAGGCTGTTCCATTGATCGGATTAACTGGAACCCTCATCGTCATAACTGATGGAGACCTAGAACAAGATGATTGGATAACAGCCATAGTCTCAGTTGGTCATGCTTGATAATCCAGCCAGAGAGTCTAATGATAGTGGCTTCAAACAGGATCCTACAGAGGAGGTGCCATGACTTTTTCCAGGAATAATTCACAGAGGAGATGGATGACTAGTTACAGCTGGTGGGAGATGACAAAACTGGTAGAGTGCTTTGTAATATTTAGTTTCTTTTATGTCCTGAATTCAAGTCTTATCAGTGGTTTCTCTGGTGGTTAAGAAATTAAAATAAATTCTGGAAATATTGCAAAATCAATTCAACCAACTTTAACCTTAACCCATTAATAATAATATATGCAACTATATCATGAATCAATGAGGGAACCTCTATGTGGTCATTCGATCTGCTAGAAATGACTGCCAAATCTTCTATAAATCATATTCTGGAATACGATTCGAAAAAAAGACATGGTGGTTGGGTAGTATCTGAGGAATGATTAGGACTGACCTAAGAGCAAGCAACAACCATTTTAAGTATACTGATATTCTAATTTCCACCAACCCCACAAACATTATTAATATAATATCGTGTTAACAACAACAACAACAACAACAACAATAATAATAATAATAATAATAATAATAATAATAATAATAATAATAATAATAATAATAATAATAATAATAATAAATCCTTTGTTCTAAGGTGAGAGTTAATATTACTATACTATTTTTTTTTATATAGTAGTTGTTAACATTACTATTATTCTTCTTAAAACACTAGAATTTTTTGAAATGGTTGCTTAAATCATTAGGATAACTGAATACCTTCTTAATGCTAATTATTCAACCATAAGACAAGAGCAGAACTTATTTCACAGTTAGGTAAATGGAAGCAAACGGAGAGTATGGCTCTTAGCCTTTAGAGAACAATACAATGTTTGCAGTTGTATAAAAAAAAGTAAGATCAATGATTTTTATAGGAATAATATTTTTCAAATTTAAGAAACAATAAGTTGGCTTTGGAAAAATAACAAATCTTGATCAAAATAACAAATCTTGATCATTATTACTATTATTAAGGTGGTGAGCTGGCAGAATTGAAAGCATGCCAGTCGAAATGCTTAGGGGCATTTCGCTCATTGCTACATTCTGAGTTCAAATTCTGCTGAGGTTGACTTTGCCTATCATCCTTTTGGGGTCAATAAATTAAGTACCAGTGAAACACTGGGGTCGATGAAATTGACTAGTCCCCTCGCACCAAATTTCAGGTGCCTGTAGCAGAGAGGATTATTATTATTATTATTATTATTATTATTATTAAGGTGGTGAGGTGGCAGAATTGTTAGAATGTTGGACAAAATGCTTAGCAATATTTCGCCTGTCTTTATGTTCTGCATTCAAGTTCCGTCAAGGTTGGCCTTGCTTTTCATCTTTTCAGGTTTGATAAAATAAGTACCAGTGGAGAACTGGTGTCGATGTAATCAACTTATTCCTCCCTTCAAATTTCAGACTTTGTGCCAAAATTTGAAACCATTCTAATTATTATGGCAGTGAGCTAGCAAAATTGTTAGCATCTTTCCATTCTGAAGTTCAAATGCTGCTGGGGTTGACTTTGCCTTTCATCCTTTTGGGGTTCAAGAAATAAGTACCAGTTGAACACTGGAGGTTAATGTAATTGATTAGTCTCCCTCCCCCAAGATTTCATGCCTTGTGTCTATAGTAGAAAGGATTATTATTTTTATTATTAGGGTGGTGTATTGGCAGAATCTGTAGTACTGGAGAGAATGCCTTGTGGCATTTATTCCAGTTCTTAACATTCTGGGTTCAAATCCTGCAAAATTCAGCTTTACATTTCAATCTTCTGGGGAGAATAGAATAAAATAGCAGTCAACCATTGAGGGTCAACATAATCAACTAACTTCTCACCTCACAAATTTCTGGCCTTTTCTTTATGTCAGAAAGCTATTATCAGTGTGGTGACTGTCAATCAGTAATGACTCAAAAAAATCTAGTAGAATTTTTTCTTGCAAAAATGTAAGTTTTAAGATACAGTATTTAAAAAAAAATTTATGTATAGGTGCATATGTGTATATACTCAAATGCATGCACACACACACACACACACACACACACACACACACACACATCTGTATAGTATGCAAATAGATTCAGGGGAATACATCTAATGGATATACTGTTATTAAATAACACAAAAATATATATTTATAGTATACAAGTCAAGTTTTTCAGACCAAAATTTACAACCCCAAAATGGTAGGTTGAATAATACCTTCAGACCACTGTGGAGGACCAAGAATTCCATGTGAAATGCAACAAGATTTTGGAAGGTAGTGAAGATGTTTGAATGTTTTCACTACATGCTTGCATCAACTTGTATGCCAGAAGAAAATAGTTCAGAAGCAGAGAGGAGAATGTTAGATGCTTATTTATGTTACTTTGGGGGTTTGTTAGTAGTATGTACTCACTAGCAACCCTATGTTAAAATAAAATCTGTATTCACTGATAGAAAAAAAACTGATTGGGAAAAAAAAAAAAAAAGAAACCCACTGATGTTGCAATTAGTTGCCTATCTGAATATAAATTTATGTGCAACAGAAGCAGTATTAGATTAAAATAGTTATCTGTGTATCATCAGATGGTAGAAATGTGCATTGAACACTCACCACTGATGGTGGATGATTTTCATCTGCTGCTGATATATTTTTGTGTTATTTAACACAGTATATCCAGAAGAAATATATCTTGGCTTTTTGTGATATATTTGCCTTAAGTATGATATACAGATGGTTATTTTAATCTAATACTGCTTTTTGTTGTGCATAACACACACAGACACATGTACACAAACATCAATTGAAGAGAACTAAGCTAAAGCAGCTTTCTGAAAAAAGATCAAAACTAACAATTTATCTTTGACTACTAAGTCTAATGTTTAACTACAAATGGAAACTGAAGCTTATATCAAGAGAATAAAATGAAATAAGAATTATTGAGGAAAGCCAGTGGGGAAAGAAAAAAAACAAACTAAAAATATGGTTTACATTAAAGCAAGCCAGAATAACCTTTACAATCCTTTAACTTCAACCATTTGATATTCTTGAATCTATCTAGGTAGGAAGTAAGTGATATTTGATAGTCCAGCACAGGTTTCTCTACAAAGGAGAATAGCAAGCAGAATACATTTCTGAATCTGTACTTCTGCAAGTAATACTTACAAAAGTTATTGAGATAGAAATAAACAGAAACATATGAAAGAGCAAGTGGAAAAAACCCCCGAACATTTAACTAACAATAATCCTATAGTCATTAGGAAATATACAACTCTAGTGAGACCATCAATTACAGATGAAATATAATATAATTAAATATCTTAAAAGTCTAATAATCTTGATATTCCTTTTTATATACCTTTCATTAGCATGCATTGCTTTAATGTCATTTTAAACTTAGACAAAATGAATGACTTTGTATGAATGAGAAGGATTCGTTAATTTAAATGTTAATAGATATCCTCAATAGAAAACAGCAGAAGAAATAGTTCTTAGAATGATAGAGGAGTATATGGTTCTTCAGTAGATATATGATCGAAAAGAATTTTAGGTGTGACCATCCCATCTTGTTTTACTTTCTTTCAAATACTGTTTGAACCAATGTGCTTCTCCCTGCTCCAAGATGGTAGGGAAGGATCTTCAGAAGATTTAGCTGCTAATTCTAGACACTTTAGCAACCAGAAGTTCCAGTGTTGGTTTGCATATGTTGTAAATTGGATTTACTAAAATGTTTTCCCACTGTTGGCCAGTAATGGCACAAGAAAAATATCTAAATATATATATCTAACTATATATATATATATATGATACATATATAGTTAGATATCATCATCATATGTTAAATGATGATGATGATGATGATAACTATATATTCTTTTACATGTTTCAGTCATTTGACTGTGACCATGCTGGAGCACCGCCTTCACTTGAATGAATCAACTCCCAGAACTTATTCTTTGTAAGCCTAGTAATTATTCTATCCAATTCTTTTGCTGAACTGCTAAGTTACAGGGATGTAAACACACCAACATCGGTTGTCAAGTCATGGTGGTGGGCATAAAAACAGACATACAAACATTATATATATATTTATATATATATATATATATATATATATCCGATGAGCTTCTTTCAGTTTCTGTCTACCTAATCCACTCACAAGGCTTTGGTTGGCTTGAGGCTATAGTAGAAGGCACTTGCCCAAGGTGCCACATAGTAAGACTGAACCTGGAACCATGTGGTTGGGAAGCAAGCTTCTTACCACACAGCCATGCAGGAGTGGTACCTTGGGCAAGTTTCTTCTACTATAGCCTCGAGCCAACCAAAGCCTTGTGAGTAGATTTGGTAGATGGAAACTGAAAGAAGCCTGTTGTGTGTGTGTGTATATATATATATATATATATATATATATATATATATATATTTGAGTGTCTGTGTTTGTCCCCCCCCCACTGCTTGACACCAATGTTGGTGTGTTTATATTCCTGTAACTTAGCAAAAGAAACCGATAAAATAAGTACTAGGCTTACAAAGAATAAGTCCTGGGGTTGATTTGTTTGACTAAAGGCAGTGCTCCAGCATGGCCGCAGTCAAATAACTGAAACAAGTAAAAGAAAAAATAAAAGAATATATATGTGTATATATATATATATATATATATATATATTTTTATTATATGCAGGCTAAATAGTCAGTATTCATAATGAAATATAAGATTATCTTGGAGTTAAATAGAAGTTGAACACTTTTCTTTCAAATGATTCAGAATAATTTTTTAAACATTCCAGCTACATTACATAGCTGAACTCAAAGTAGTATATATGTTCTACAAAATTTTTCATTACATCTACCTTTCATATGTGTGTGTGTGTGTGTGTGTGTGTGTGAGTTGAAAGTTGTTCTCTATTCTAGCTTAGGCTATACTTATAAAATGACATATCTTTAAACAAAATCTTAACTATATATATGTGGTCTTACACTTAAGCTATACCCTACACACACACACACATGTACAAGTGTGTGTGTGTGTGTGTGTGTGTGTGTATGTGTGTGTGTGTATATCACAAACACACACACATTTTTGTGTATGTACATATATATATTTATTCATACTGATGCACATACACACACATATGTATGTACAAATGTGTGTAGATATACACACACACACACACACACACACACACACACAGAAATGAGAGCAGGTATAACCTCACAGCAGAAAATCCTCTATGGAAAAGATACAATGAAATGACAAAATACCAATACAAAAGACAAACAAAAAAAGGTGTTGCTATGCCGCTCTGAAGAATAAGTGTTAATACAAATAAAATGTATTTAAAAAATAAACCTGTTAAGTATTTTCTTGGTTTTAGATTTGTTCCAAGGGCATTTCTAACATGGAAGTGAGAAGTGGTTTATTATCTGATCATTTTCTGTGACCAACCCAAACACAAGGGGTAAAGAATAATGGTAAGGGAAGGAATAGCTTAAGATAATAACTCTTGTAGTTCCAACCCAATGACAGTTGAATATGTAGATTTTCTGCAGATTACACACACACATTATGTGTGTGTGTAAATATATATATGTGATATATATATATATATATATATATATATATATATATATATATATATATATACACACACACACATTATATATATGTGTATATATATACATGCATACATACATATACACACATATTCACATACACACTCATATCCTAATTACATATAATGAAGTAGCAGCTGTTCTCCTGAATCAAGATCTTATCCTATAATATAACCAGAAATAATTTGGAAGGATTATTTAGTGAAAACATCATACTAGAAAGCTACTAGCACCTAATGTATATAAGTATGAAGAAAAATATTGGGAGGGCTTTGTATGGAAAAAGAAAATAGAGTACATCTGAAATATGGTGGTCTAATGGAAGTGGTCTTTGGTTACACAACTAACTACCACAATAATTTGTTTTTTTAACACCATGCATGAGTTTTAACCTGAGAGAGAGAGAAAGATAGAGAGAGAGAGAGAGAAAGATAGAGAGAAAGAGAGAGAGAAGTGGAGAGAGGAAAGATGAAAATGTTAAGGCATGTAAAACAAGCAGAGTTGTCCTGTGACTTAAGTCAACATTAATGTTGTGAAACTCATCTTGGGGCCATTGACTAACATAGTCAAACAATTATTCCTAGGGAAAATTCTTCAAATTCTGTTCAGGCAGCTATATATATATGTATATATATGGCGTTGTGGCACAAGCCTTACTGGATACTTCTGGAAATATACCATGTAAGAAAAATGTTTTGTATTATTTCTAATTAGCTAATAAATTAATCCCAGTCTATAAAAACAAATGCTATCAGCTTCAGACAACAGGGTATTTAAATTTTACTTATCTTCACTGTATGTTACCAAGATAAAGCCAATATTTTTGGCATTTGGAACATAGCCTAAGACTGAAATCAGTCAGCAAATGCATTTAACATTTCTTTGACTTAGACAATTTACACATTAGACAATCATTTACAAAAGCTTTCTGCATTGAAATTAATTTTCATTATGATCATAAGTTTAGAAAGGGTTTTATAAAAATATCTAACCATATTATATTATATTATATTATATTATATATGTGTGTGTGTGTGTGTGTGTGTGTGTGTGTGTGTGTGTGTGGCTGTATGGTAAGAAGCTTGCTTCCCAACCACATGCCACCTTGGCCAAGTGTCTTCTACTATGGCTTCAGGATAACCAAAGCCTTATGAGTAGATTTGGTAGATGAAAACTGAAAGAAGCCTGTCATATATTATATATATATTCTTTTACTTGTTTCAGTTATTTGACTGTGGCCATGCTGGAGCACTGCCTTGAAGGGTTTTAGTCGAACAAATCAACCCCAGGACTTACTTTTTTTAAGCCCAGTACTTATTCTATTGGTCTCTTTAACCAAGCTGCTAAGTTACAGGGACATAAACACACCAACACCGGTTGTCAAATAGTGATAGTGAGGACAAACACAGACACAAAGACATACATGTAGCTTCAGTTCAGTAAGTATTAAAAGGGTTAACCCCTAGCAGGGTACTAAAGAAGTTTGTCATGTAAACAGTCGTGAACAATGTGTGGCCTGCAAGACTTTCTGAATGGCATGCCTAATGAGCATGCCTAACCAGAAATTGCGGTGAATCTTTTTAGTAGTGTGGCCCACCTGATGATAAACCATGTCTCATGTGGCTCACTTCTAGAAAAATATTGCCTATGTCTGAAATACAACTGTGTCCAATTTGAAGAGTTGTGCTAGAATACTGAGAAAGAGGTGAATGTTATAGAAATAAACCACTTTGCAAACATAGCCTTGATTATATCAAGAGTGGGACAGTGGAGATTAACATTACTATGTGCAGGCATGGCTGTGTGGTAAGGCGGTGAGCTGGCAGAAACGTTAGCATGCCGGGCGAAATGCTTAGCGGTATTTCATCTGCCGTTATGTTCTGAGTTCAAATTCTGCCGAGGTCGACTTTGCCTTTCATCCTTTTGGGGTCGAAAAATTAAGTACCAGTTACGCACTGGAGTCGATGTAAACAACTTAATCCCTTTGTCTGTCCTTCTTTGTCCCCTCTGTGTTTAGCCCCTTGTAGGCAATAAAGAAATAAGAAGCTTGCTTCCCAACCACATGGTTCTGGGTTCAGTCCCAATGCATGACAAGTGTCTTCTACTATAGCTTCAGACTGACCAAAGCCTTGTGAGTGGATTTGGTAGATGGAAACTAAAAGAATCCTGTTGTATATATATGTTTGTGTGTCTTTATGTCTGTGTTTGTCCCCAACCATTGCTTGACAACCAGTGTTGGTGTGTTTATATCCCCATAACTTAGCAGTTTGGCAAAAGAAACCAATAGAGTAAGTACTAGGTTTAAAAAAAAATGTCTTGGGCTCAATTTGTTCTACTAAAACCCTTCAAGGTGGTGCCCCAGCATGGCCACAGTCATATGACTGAAACAAATAAAACAGAAAAAGATTAAGTATCAAGTGTTAAGTGTAGTAGTTCAACTAGTGGATGAGAGTTCAATCTCTGGGTCAATCAAGTGATATATTTTCTGGTTCAAGTAAAAAGATGCAAGTAGATAGCTAATAGGAGAATATTCTTGGTATGGATAACAAAATTACAACAATCCACTCCACTCCTGTGAAATTTCATAAAGAGTTCAAGTGGAAATTCTGAGATATTACCAAATATGACAAGTATGCTAGAGAGTACAACAACCAAAATACTAAGACAAAAATGAGAACTCTGAATATATCAGTTTATATCAGTTTATAACAACCAATGTAGAGCTAATGTGTGTATGTTGGTAGCGTATTAATGAAAAATAAGGCAACACCACTACTTATCAAGACACTGAAATACCTCAATTTATGAGAATTATATATATATATATATATATATATATATATATACACATACACATACAGATATACATATATATACACACACACAAACACACATGCATGCATACATACATACAAACATACACAGACACACACACATACACACATAATTTTAAAAATATAACAAGACAATAGACCCTCTGTTCAACAGAAAATATCCACTAATAATGATCATGATAAAAACTCCATGATAACTAAGCATCATCATCATGCTAAAATTACTACCTCCAGTGAAATATTTTTGTAGGTAAGTGATAGTTTTGAATGAAATCAACTTCAGCATGTTCCTGGTATGTATTTTATTACCTGTGGATTGAATTCACAATGTAGAAAGGCAAAATCAAATATTGATTAATTCTCCCAAATTCTGAGTTTAAGCCTTACCAAGTTGGCAACTTTATAACACAGCTCTCTGTCTATCACTCTCTCATATGTGTGCATGATGACAAAATAAACTATAGCACAAAACAACAAAATCTATTTTTTGCTGTTGTTTAGTAGTCAAGTATATCTAAAGTCAAAGTGGCCCAACCATGACCATCTCAACATATTTTCAGACAATATATTCAAGACACCATCATTCAATATGCCTTTTCTTCAAGATGTTAATGTATGACTTGAGGGGACTTTAGCTGCTATTTCTAGAGGTTCCATCATTGGCTAAAATTACAAAATGTTCCGCTCACAAATGTAATGTAAAGGAAAAGCAACATAGCAGATATTTAGAGGTTTATAATATTACAAGAAACTGCAATTTATATGAACAATTAAAAAAAAAAATCTTGCTTTGAAACCTTTAGCACTTGAAGTGATCATATCCAGTCAAAATATTCTACTTGTTTTATACTCAAACAGGTCAGATCCTGCCTCTCACATCCACCCTACAATATTATTCTAAAAATAAAAATTCACATCATTGAAATCTTGCAGCTATGAGATAATGCATGATTAATTCAAAACAATGGTGAATAAATAAGCATTGCATTTGTCAGAGAAATCTAAATGCTAAAGAGTCAGTTACTTTTTTTATAACATATTGGTAAATTTTGTTAGGATACAATAGTTTTATCTCACTTAGACAAGTAAATATAAAAGAAAGACATTAAACAAAAGAAGTGAAATTTTATAAACTTAAAAGTAATTGATTTTCTGTATTGCAGGTTATGATTTTAACTAGAAACTTAATAGAAACAGGTTTTCTCTATAGCAAGTTCCAAAAAAATTAAGGGTTTTAAGTTAAGAATCAAATCAAGAAGATCGACTACTATGTTCATTTGATATTTTTCTTTTGTTTCTTAATAATTTTGTTTTGCTTCTTAATTTTTTTCTTTTTTTTTAAATGAAATTAACATTAATTCATAAATACTAAAGAAATTCAATTCTAAAAAATCAGTTGTATTTTAAAAATAGAAATTTCATAGGGAATATTTGATTGAGAAGTTGTACAATTAAATATGGCAGTTCAGCAACATATAGTTAATACTTTTGCATCACACATGTAATAGTTATTTGGCATTTAGTAGTAGTAGTAGTAGTAATAACAATAGTAGTATTGATAACATTTGAGTCACAACCTAGGACACTATTGAAATACACATTTTATTATACAGAATTTAGTTAGCAATTTACAGTTACATATCTCTACAGTTTTTTTTTATAGATGTGTTTTTATACAAAAATAGCACCCATTAGCTTATTAATTTGAAGAACAGTGAAATGCCAAAAACTAAATAATGACAAAAAAAAAAAAAAGGTGTAGAAGAGGGGTGGGAGATGAAGACATATGCTTGATTGTTGGGAAGATTATGTAAATCTATTCTTAATAATGACAGTTTGTGACTAACAGTACTAATAAGTACCAACATTGCCTCAACAGCACCAACACATCTGACAAGTCTACAGTGAAGTCTTGTCATCATTTGTGTCATCAGAAATAAAATGAGAATCTGCATGATAAACCTTGATTAATGGATTAATAAGTAGGGACAATATGTTCCTTAATACGGAAAATCTGATGATTAACCTTTAGACCATTTGCTTTAATGCAATATGAACTAGAGCACAATATAAAATTATTATATTAAAATAAAAATATTTAAGTTTTACATCCTTTTTCCGATGGTATAATTTGAAGAGTGTTTTGCTGTGACTACATTTATAGCAGTGTATAATAATAATAATAATAATAATAATAATAATAATAATAATGATGATAATAATAATAATTATTATTATTACTATTATTATTATTAATCAGGTTTGCTTAAATTGAAGATTTACTGCATGCATATATTTTCATTGTGAGGTTAATCATGTTGTAGAGAGTTTTCACTGTATGTATACACACACACACACCTATATATATATATATATATATATATATATATATATATATATGTATATATATACACACACATATACACACAAGGTATGTATTTTATTGGTTTGTGGGCAGGCTGTGATTGTAAACATAAGTAAATACATTCTCATGAAGTCACCTGGTGTTAAAACACCTGCCTATGAACTGACAAAACATATACGTTGTGTATGTGTATTTGAATTGTTTATTATCCTTCAGGCTGCTTCTCGTTCATATTTGAATCTTTTCCATGGTATGAAATGTTGGGGCATACCAGCAGATGGTTCTTACACCATTTCGCACATAGTCTCGTATGTGGTATTGACAAGTCACAAAGATGACAAAACATTAATGTCTATCGTTCTTGTAATGGGACCTGATGCAAGTTATCTTGCTTGTCTATGACTTTCAGGTGTTTCTAACACCAAGTGTATTTATGAGAATATATTCTCTTATGCCTCTACAATTACAGCTTGCTCACAAACTGACAAAACACATACCTTGTGTATGTGAGCTCAATACTGTTTATATCCCTTGGACTGCTTCCCATTCATATTTGAATACATGTGTATGTGTATGTATATACATACACACACACTGTATATGTGTGTGTGTGTGTATGTGTGCATAGATAACACACACACATTACACCATCACACACACATAAATTAGCAGAGAACCAAACAAAAAAGAGAGATATACATATACTCTCTCTCTCTCTCTCTCTCTCTCTCATATGCACGCACGCATGCACATATAAAATTTACAAATAATTAAAACTTCAGTATCTAAATCCAGCTGGTTGGCTGGTTGTTTTTTTCTATTATTGTTGTTATTTCTACTGCTGCACATAACACCATCATCACCATCCTCATCATCATCATCATTGTTCTTCAAATCATTTCTGATCTTGTTATTGAGGTGTACTTCTGATTTCTAGTCAATGATCTGATGTTTTCTTTTTTTTTTTAGAATTTATTCTTTTTTTTTAAGACATAGAGAGAAATAAATATTTCTTATGTGAAAAAAAAAAAACAAAAAAAACTCAAATGCAAGAAATATTACAACATATCTTCCACCAAAATCAAAGTTATTAATTTTGGGGGGAAAAAAAATAAAAGCAAATGTAACTTTTTTTTTTGAAATGGTAATAATATATATATCTTGATGTTAAAAAAAAACAATATGTAATGTATTTACACAATAATGAGACTACCAAAGATGTTATCAGACACACAAGCATATATTCACACATGATTTGACGAAAGTGTATCTGCAGGTACATGGAAATAAAAAAATTTAAAAAAAAGGAACCTAAAGAGATAAAAGCCTTTATCAGGAGTTATGATTACTATCCATTGGTCTGCTATTTAAAAGATGGGGCTGGCTATAAAATTGTTTTGCTAATTCATGAACAGACTGGTAACCAGAAGCACGAGAACCAAGACACATTTGATACTGCGCTGGTTCCAAGGCAGGATCACAAGAAACATGATGGAATGCATGATACAACCCAGGGTCAACAGTGCGAAAAATAGTTAAGTTACTATTGATAAATTTTTGGTAAAGATCAACATCCTCTTTGCCCCATCCTTGAATACTCGTATCAAAACCACCAACAGCTTCAAGATCACTTTTATATATACTTGCAATTCCAAAACCAAACTGTCGCCAATTCCCATAGTCATTACGGAAATCTCTAATATCAAATTTGCAATTAACTGGATCAGGGCAAAAACTTCTTGTATCAAACTGACTGAACACAATTGGAAAATATACTTGAAGTCCCTGTCTGGTGTTCATACGAACACGTTGAAAAACATCCCTACTAAGGAGAATATCGACATCCATAAAAAATAGTAGAGAATTAGGTTTTGTATCAGATGAGCCTAATTTCAAAGCCTTAGCCCGAGAAAATGCTCCATTAGCTTCAATAAGTTCAACTGAATTAGCACCATAGAGTTGTTGATACTGGACAATCAAATTTATGGATTTCTGTAAGGCTGTATCATCTGTGCTGTCAAAAAGAACAATATTTAAGTGAACTTTTTCTTTTGGAATTAGAACAATTTGTTCATAGTTTTTCATAAATCTTTTAAAGGTTTCATACCGACCAGATAACGATAGAACGATATGTATAGTTTCTTTGGCTTTATCAACGTTAGTCCGTTCTGGAGATTTATAGTCTGTAAAGAGATGTGCAAAAGGATGAACAGAATCGTATGAAATGTATTCTTCCTTATTTGATGGAAAATAGTCTTCCAAAATTTCCATAGGGCCAAAATTCTGCTGTAAGTATGCATGTCTTCGAACAGGGACAGTCATTCGACGTCCTTTGTGTTTCCTGTATATTAAAAGCAGGTCAAGAATATAGTCACAGCTTAAATATGGATTTAATCTCCGGTAACCATAAAGAATTTCTTTAAAATCAATATGACGGCCACGCTGTCTGGCATTGCCATTGATCATGTGTATGGTCTGCTGTATAATGTCATCAAGTGCTACACGCATATGAGCAGGCATTCCTCGCTTAGGATTAACGTCAGCAGCTGAATACAAGGGACGAGTAAAAAAATCCCACTCAAAAACATCATCCTCATCTTTTGGATGATATTTTGTTATAGAAGTCCTTAAACCGAGATTGTTTGGTTTCTCAGAGTCTTGTTCCCCTATCAACTGATTTACTGAATTTATCTCCCGGTGTAGATTCAGGGTCTTTTGGCGTAAGCTCGATATGCGTTGTCCTAAAATGTAATTATGAACGCGGAATTGATGTGTTGGTTCCTTGATAGGATGTAAAGTGATGGCTTGATTTAGATCTGCTTTGTTCAGGCTGTATGTGAATGATCCTTTCTCCTCTTTGTAGTTGTGAAAGAAAAGATGCTGCATCTGTGGAATAGAAAAATATGAAAAGAAATTAAAATAATGTTAAAATAAGTGAAATCAAATGCATATTAACAAGTTTCTTTAAATCAAAAGAAATCAAAACAATTATAAAAAAATGTTAATTTGGTTTATATTTTCAGAGGTGTCCAAAGATTTTCTTCAAAACTCCAGCAAAGTTGGTACCAATTCTTGATCTTATTAATTAAATAGGATTGTCAAGGAAAGAGAAAAGAAAGTGTATACTGGAAATGATTTAAATTTCATTATTTTAAGCATTTTCAGAAGCTCACATTTTCAAATGAATAATAAGTTTAAGAATTTTTTGAGGAAATTTAACAAAGTTAATGAATCTAATTAGAATATAGAATTAGTAACATTTATTTTCTCCTACAATCAGTTCTATGTCAATGTAATCTTTTAATAAATATTTCCATCCTTAAATCCTTAAATTAATTTTTTTCATTCTGCATTTCATTTATGAATCATATTTTCAAAACATCATGTATTTATGAAATGAAATGATGAGGGAACTTTTACATAGTTCCTTATTTTACCTTGTAGAAATAGCAGCCAAATCCCAAGATAAACTAAGGTTGAAAAGTCTGGGTGCTCATGACTAGAACCAATAAGTTCAAAAACCTTTAAGCTCTAACCTTCCTGTCCTCACACCTTTTGTTTTCTCCACTCTGAAATAGTGTTTCCCCAGACACATTATCCTATGTATTCACCACTGTTTAAAAATGTCAGGCTGTGTAATTAGAGGGGAAAATAGTGGTTATTTCTAACAGGTCAAGTGATCACATAAAGGCTTCCTTATTGGATAATATAATGCAGTCAGCATATATTTAATCCCTTCAGCACTGGCCTACTTGATATTGGGCATTGTATTGAAATTAAAATCTTCCATCATAATTTTATGTAAAAATCTGTTTTAATCCCCATCATTAAATTCAAGGCCAATGGGGCAACTCGAGCCCTCAGGAAACCATCAGGTAATCACTACTACATAAAGGCTGTACCTGGATGGGACACCAGTCCACTGCAAAGTTAAATCCCACCCCCAAGCTGGGGGTGGGATTTATTTGGCTAAAAATGAGCAGTAGCTGTAGCTCATTTTCAGCCAAATAGACTGGAGCAATGTAAGATGAAATGCCTTGCTCAAGGACACAATGTACTGCCCAGTCCAGAAACTGAACCCACAATCTTACAACTGGCACAAGAGCAACCCCTCACCCATCTGTTGCTGGTGGTCACTTTCAGTTGAGTGAAGTTGAGTAATGTGAAATGAAGTGCCTTGCTCAAGGAGTACAATATGCTGCCTGATCTGAGAAATGAACCCACAAATTTATGATTGTAAGTTTGATAGCCTCATCACAAGGCCTTGAGCCTTTACTGTTCCAAACACCAGCTTAATTAAGAATTTGGAATGAATCAGTAAAATAATTAAATTTGTCCATTATTATTTTTAAAATTAACTGAAACACACAGGCATTTAACATTATTAGAAATATGATCATGAAAAGGTTAATAAATTCCATAGTTAATCTCACAGGTTTGTTCAACATACAGACTTTTCAATGTACAGTTAATCTTCCATTGTTGAATAACTAGATGAGAGAGACAGCTCTGTTCAAGATAGTTGCCAAAAACTCAACACCACAATCAAATGTCAAACTTTTTAGGAAAATGTGGTTTAGAAAACATCGCTGATTAAAAACTAAACTGACAGAATAAGTCTGGTGGGCAGAATTCAGACCAAAGAATATTTACTGGCCCTTAAAACTATGCCTACTCCAATTAGAACAATAGTTTACTTGAAAAAAAAAGAAGAAAAAAAGAAAGATAGATAGATAGATAAATAGATAGATTTATTGATAGACAGATAGAGAGACAGAGAGAACAAATTGAGGTTAAAACAAGTACAATTTCACTATAGCAGCTGTAAGAAATAGGTTCTTCAAAGTAAAAGACAAAGTTGCTCTTAAAGAAAGATTTCAGCAAAAATTGTTAGTCATTAGTAAAGGTCCACTGAATGTTTTTGAAATCTCTTGAACACTTGATAACAATCCACCTAAAATTATTCTTAGTTCTAGGATACAAAAACTATGTATTTTAAAGTGTATTTAAATTAAAACCTTCCACAATAATTGTATGTAAGAGCCTT
Source organism: Octopus bimaculoides (assembly GCF_046866305.1). Lineage (NCBI taxonomy): Eukaryota > Metazoa > Mollusca > Cephalopoda > Octopoda > Octopodidae > Octopus > Octopus bimaculoides. The sequence continues at coordinate 52,123,696 of NC_142929.1, read as the reverse complement.
TTGTTGAAATATATTCCAAACACATGCTTAGTAATGAAAAAAAAAAAAAATTTTACTAAGTGCCTCCAAATTATTGATTATTTTCAAATTAATCAAAACACAAAAGCATTGTATTTTACCATAAAAAAAGGTTATGAAAGGGTTAAATCTGTTAAGCTTTAAGAGAAAATAAATGATAATAAATAAACCAATGTTTAAATTATACAGCAGTAAAAGAAGAAAAAAGAAATGAATGCTGAAATTCTAATCTTGGAGTCAGGAAAAGGTACTGAGTTTAGTGACTGGTTAAGAGAGTACAGAAATATGAATGAACCATTGCTTCTCAGTAGCAATCTATATATATAAAAATGAGAATGTGTGTCTGTCTGTCTGTCTGTCTGTCTGTCTGTCTGTCTGTCTGTGTGAATCCCTAAAACTCGAGAACTACGCAACCAATTTCATTCAAATTTTACAGATGCCTTACTTAGGGTTCCAGTTGTGTTTTAGTCAAAAAAATTTTTTAACTTCTTGCAGAGTTCGAGCCCACGGCAATATAATATCTCCTCCACTATTTAAGTATTTCGTGTCAAAAGTGAAACAAAACACTCATGTCAAATACTTTCACTTTAAAAATGAAACTATTCTACTAACTGAAACAATCACATTTCGATACTGTAATGACAGATACTTTCAGAGAGAGAGAGAAAGAGAGAAAGAAAGAAAGAGAGAGAGAGAGAGAGAGAGAGAGAGATAAAGAGAAAGAGAGAGAGAGAGAAAGAGAGAGAGATGTATATGTATACATATAGATGTATATGTACACGTTATTCCACTAACTGAAACAATCACATTTCGATACTTTCAGAGAGAGAGAAAGAGAGAAAGAGATGTATATGTATACATATACATGTATATGTACACGTATATGCATAGATATATATATATAGATATAGATCTATATGCATACATGTATATGTATACACGTAATATGTACACATATATACATATATATACATGCATACAAATATCTATACATATATACACCCATCACACACAAACACATGCACACAAACACACACATTAGTCATTTGTTTTCTTATCCAAAACTACGTCAAAAGTACTGAACGGATCTTTATGAAATTTGGAAATTATATTCTATGTATAACGGCCATAACACCCATGAAAATTCACATATTTTTGATGTTGATGAAATTTTAACCCGAACATAACAGATGAGCATTATTTGTAATTCAACGGTACAACAGTGTAAGACTACCCTTTCAGATATACTTACATTGTGATTTCTGCAATGTGGTGCATAAATTGTCAAGTAAATGAGACGCATCTTTGCCTCCACTGATTCACTTGCAAAGTATTGAGTAAAATTATTTCATTGCAGACCTCCATTTGGGTCTTTTTATTATCACTACGACACACATAGTCCCCAGTTGGTAACATTGATTTCAAGGCCCTCCTAGATGAGAGACTGGCATTCCACTTAATGTCTATGTTCCATGCTGGCATGGGTTGGAGAGTTATTAATCTAGAAATATGGTATCGTAGCTACTAACAGTTGAGGGTTGCGTAGTCTAGACGGCGTTTTTAGATTTCATTATTCTCTTTAACCCGGGCAAAGCCGGGTATTTCTGCTAGTAAATGATAAAAATAGATTAAGGTTGATAAATATAGATTTGGAGCAGGGAAGGTGCACTTTTACTTTGTATCCTATAAGGGTCAATAAAGCACAAGTAAGTAGGGTGGAGACATTTTTCGCTATGTTCCAAATACACTGATGTTAGATTGTTGAATAAAAGAATAGAAAAAATACAATTTCTAAATCCCATTTTTTTATGTGTAGATTTTAGTCAACATTTTTTAAAGTCTGTAACAGAAGAAAAATATTAAAAGGTAATAAGATAATTCCTAGCATTTTTTCTTCACTTATTAAACTGAACTGGAAAAAAAGATATCATTTGTTGACAATACTATCTTAATTAGGTGTGATTTCTTATTGCAAGATAAAGAATTTTTTTGGGGGGACAAGATACAAATTCACAGCACACAAGATGAGAACATTTCTTAGTTATTCTTCTTCAAGATAATGTTGATGACTTCAATGTATATCAAAATATTTTCATTACCATCTTCATACTTATTAATCTCTCTTTTCCTGCTGTTATTGATACTCTGTCTATGTTGTGACCCACTAGATCTTTAATACAGCTGTGTATCTTGTTCAAGGAGAAAATACCAGAAGCAGAAGTTCTTCACTAATAAACTAAAAGATTGCATCCATAGGCGTAGGAGTGGCTGTGTGGTAAGTAGCTTGCTTACCAACCACATGGTTCCGGGTTCATTCCCATTGCGTGGCACCTTGGTCAAGTGTCTTCTACTATAGCCTCGGGCTGACTAAAGCCTTGTGAGTGGATTTGGTAGAAGGAAACTGAAAGAAAATTTTTTTTTTTTAGAAAAGCAATTTTTCCAAAGTTAGCAATTATGATAGTATCATATCTTATCCTTTACTTGTGTAAGTCATTAGACTACAGCCATGCAGGGGCACCACCTTGAAGAACTTTTAGTCGAATGAATCAACCTCAGTACTTATTTTTTTAAAGCTTAGTATTTATTCTATCAGTCTTTTTGCTGAACCTCTAAGTTACAGGGATGTAAACACACCAACACTGGTTGTCAAACGGTGGTGGTGGTGGGACACAGACAGAAAGACACACACACACACACACACACACACACACATATATATATATATATATATATATACACATACACACAATGAGCTTCCTTCAGATTCTGTCAACAATATCCCCTCATAAGGCTTTGGATGGTTCAAGGCTATAGTAGAAGACACATATCCAAGGTGCCACACAGTGGGATTGAACCTGGAACTGTGTGGTTGTTTGTGAGAGAATTTCATCGATTTAATTACTGTAAGTGAACTAAGTGTGTATGTGTGTGTATATGTGTGTGTGTGTATTTGAGGTCCTGATGATGCTATAAGGTGTTAGTCAGGCACTCAAGTATGAGTCCACTGCATTTTATAGTAGAAACAGCTGTAAGTTCATAAGATATCCGTTTATTCCTTAATCATCTCATTTTCCACACACACACACACAAACTTTTTGTTGATAAATGGGTAAGTTCATGAGGGAAATTTGGTTAAGATATGGTTCTTCCATTTTAAACATGTCAGACCTCATGGATGGATGGTTACTAGAATACAGTAGACAACTTTTCCTTGTATTCTTATTCATTTTTTTGTACACAAGTGTCATGGAAGTTGTCAATGAAAACAAGAGCAATTATTTCTCACATCAAAAAAAAAAAAGTTCTTTCCTTATTTATTTTTAATATTGAGATCTTCATAGTCAGTATAAAGTTCAAGACAGTGATTTGACCCTTAGGTCAATCTTGTAAGGAAGTAGTTCAGGCTCCTTTCATTGCTAATGCTTTGACTGAAGTCAGTGAGGCATTTGCAGAAAATGGCAGGCTATGTCCCTTTATTTATTTAAAAGCATGAAAGATTATGACCTAGGGGAAAAGACAGGAAAATGGTCCATTGGTGCTGTAATAAGAGACTGAAAGTTGGAAAGAGTTCAGCAGAAATTTAAGACCTCATGGGAGAGAAAAAGCATTAATTGTTGGATATTGTGATAGTCTGGTGAAGGAGTGAGGTAGGTAAGCTATGAAAGACACTGATTGCTTGGGTAGATACACACTACAGCAATCTCAAGAAGGAAAGGTCATGTTTAAATATTGGCGGAGAATAATCATCATCATTTTCACATCCGTTTTTTTCCCATGCTCGTATATGATAGATGGGTCTTATCAGTACAAGGTCCCACTACTTATTATGGACCTTTCTTACCTCCTTTGTCAGAGTCATAATCCCCAGAACAGTCTCCACCGCCACCGCTATTCAAGTTTACTCCCACCATCTTCTATTCTGAGTTACTTAAAATTAGGAAATTAGGTCTCAGACGATGTATACAGACACACTCAGCATCTTCACATACATGAGTGTGTACACATACTCACACACACACACACACATACATATATATATATATATATATATGACCATGTATATGTATGTGTATATATATGTATGTATATAATTGTATATGTATGTGTGTATATATATATATATATGCATATATGTACATATATGTATGTATATATATGTATACGTATGTGTATATATATGTATGCATATATATGTATATATATGTATATATATATGTACGTATATATATGTATATATATATATATATATATATATATATATGTATGTATATATATGTATGTGTATATATATGTATGTATGTATATATATATGCATATATATATATATATATGCATATATATATATATATATATGCATATATATATATATATATGCATATATATATATATATGCATATATATATATATGCATATATATATATATGCATATATATATATATATGCATATATATATATATGCATATATATATATATGCATATATATATATATATGCATATATATATATATATATGCATATATATATATATATGCATATATATATATATATATGCATATATATATATATATGCATATATATATATATATATGCATATATATATATATATATATGCATATATATATATATATATGCATATATATATATATATATATGCATATATATATATATATATGCATATATATATATATATATGCATATATATATATATATATGCATATATATATATATGCATATATATATATATGCATATATATATATATGCATATATATATATATATGCATATATATATATATGCATATATATATATATATATGCATATAT